>NC_091223.1:26389762-26439762 GCF_040958095.1 Procambarus clarkii
AGGGTTGCGAGCCCTAGGCAGGAGCCTCGTGTGATTCCGCTGATCACTCTCCTCACCACAACACCCCAGTGGCTAGTCTTCTCCACCAGTCAGCCCCGGGTATGACAATTCCAGGTTCTGCCACGTCACAGGCAGGCTAACACAACAGTGTTCATCCGGGGGGTGACTCACAGCTTCTACAGCAAACACGTGAGAGACTTAGGCTGCCTTGGGTAGACTGATCCACCGTCCGATTCAGCAGTCCCAGGTCGACTCTGTAATCACACACGTCATCAGTACTGGTTACACTCTAGGGCACCTCACTTACAGGCTTAGACGCAAACGCCCACCTATCCACTCCATAGATGGCGTTGCTGTCTAAGCGTCACCTCACCAGAGGTCAACAGCGGCTATATCACGAGCTGATTAAGACGGGAAACCAGCCCCTGTGGCCGGTATATCCCGTCCTCACTAGATGGCGTCGTCCGTTTGGAGAGGGTTTCGGGAGCTGACCCATAGATGGCGCGGTCGTCACTGCTCCGTGCTCGGACGCTGGGCTCGGGTTCGTAACACCCATCAACTCCAAGTCTCTACAGCTTACACACCAGTCATTAGTGCCAGCCACTATCAAATACTCTAACAATACCCCACACTGTCGTATGTATCCTCCCAACATAGAGTTAAAGTTATTACAGTCAACCGTGATGCGTTCAATCCCCGAACGTATGAATATGTCAAAAATTATTTTCGGTATGTGTTATATTCCTATTTAGGTAAAACACTAGGTAAAATCTTATGAATTCAGAAATCTACAAAATTGTAGATGCATCATTTTACACTGCCACCAATGAAATGTGTGATGACTGGTCAGGTCCTGAGGGATCCTGTGGGGGTGCTATCCTGTGGGGGTGCTATCCTGTGGGGGTGCTATCCTGTGGGAGTGCTATCCTGTGGGGGTGCTATCCTGTGGGAGTGCTATCCTGTGGGAGTGCTATCCTGTGGGAGTGCTATCCTGTGGGAGTGCTATCCTGTGGGGGTGCTATCCTGTGGGAGTGCTATCCTGTGGGAGTGCTATCCTGTGGGAGTGCTATCCTGTTGGAGTGCTATCCTGTGGGAGTGCTATCCTGTGGGAGTGCTATCCTGTGGGAGTGCTATCCTGTGGGAGTGCTATCCTGTGGGAGTGCTATCCTGTGGGAGTGTTATCCTGTGGGAGTGCTATCCTGTGGGAGTGCTATCCTGTGGGAGTGCTATCCTGTGGGAGTGCTATCCTGTGGGAGTGCTATCCTGTGGGAGTGCTATCCTGTGGGAGTGCTATCCTGTGGGGGTGCTATCCTGTGGGAGTGCTATCCTGTGGCATAATATCATGCAGTGTAATGTTGGAAACAAAACCGTATGAGGGCGCACTTTCGTTGTATATGTTTGTCAAGGTTCTCGGCAGTGTTCGAGTGTGTGTGTGTGTGATTGTGTGAGTGTGAGTGTGATTGTGTGAGTGTGAGTGTGATTGTGTGGGTGTGTGTGTGAGTGTGAGTGTGCGTGTGCGTGAGTACTGGTCCCATCTGTTGGAATATAACTATCAGCGGTGGTTGCCACCAGGCCCGACACCTTCTTGTCATGGCCACCTTCGATACATCTCGCTCACAAGTTGGCGCTTCCCCTGAAAACACAAACCTCCCTTAAACATATACAGACAAGGAGAAAACCATTCTTACTCAACTGGATAAGTTTTAGTTCCTGTCTAACTGTCAACTTCATAATATTCAAAATCCAACTGATGCGATTAATCCTGAAGTCTAATTTGCTTTAGAAGTCTATATACCTGTTTACATGGGTCACGTCACTAAGGCTTGCAAAGCTGTTATCACTCTTGAAACAAATATAAATGTTATGCCTGGTTTGAATAATCAGGTTTCAGAATTAAAAAAATAGTTTATATTTCGGCATACAAAATAATGCCAGGGCACAAGCTCTAGTAAGATGCCCCAGAGATGGCTGGCGACCTCAGATTACACATAGCTCAGGGCTCAAGATCACGCCATAAGGAAGATTAAGAAAATTTGGCGAGATCAAAGGTTACTGATAATCTTTAGAATTAAAAAGTTTTAGAAATTTCGGGACCAAATTTGAAAAATAAAAGTTCATTAAAAAATATGTTAAGAGCTCTTCCGTAACTGGGTTCTTTTAAAACTGTAATCCTACTCAAGATCAGAGGTCCCTAACCTTCTGGAAATATAGTGTAATCTTTAAGAATATGAAAATAAACTAGCACTTACAAATAACAATTCTTATTATCTATAACCACTATTTACAATTCACTAGGAGAGGTAGTCCAGAGCATCACTAGCCCTCACGCTAGCTAGCTTCAAAGATGACGGACACTATTTATACTCCTCTGACGAGGTCTTCAACGCAACACTAGCCCTCACGCTAGTTGTAGTTATGGAGACGTCTTCAAGTGTCCCCCTCCCTCTCGCTTTAGCGCACTCGCTAGTAGGTTCAACTAGTGAAGTTCACAGCGCTCACCTAGCCCCACTGACTAGCACCTTCCAGCAGTAAAGTCCACAGCGCTCAGCTTGCCCCACTGACTAGCTCCTTCCAGCAGTAAAGTCCACAGCGCTCACCTAGCCCCACTGACTAGCACCTTCCAGCAGTAAAGTCCACAGCGCTCACCTAGCCCCACTGACTAGCTCCTTCCAGCAGTAAAGTCCACAGCGCTCACCTAGCCCCACTGACTAGCACCTTCCAGCAGTAAAGTCCACAGCGCTCACCTAGCCCCACTGACTAGCACCTTCCAGTAGTAAAGTCCACAGCGCTCACCTAGCCCCACTGACTAGCACCTTCCAGGAGTGAGGTCCACAGCGCTCAACTATGGTGAGCGCTGTGTCTCAACTATAAGACACCGTGTGTCTTCCAGACTATCTCCCCCACAAGGCGTCACTGTCTTAAATTTTGAAGTTGTTTCAAAATTAAACCTTTGAAGTTGCTTCCATTCCAAAGAACTGTCGAGCTTCTATATAATCTAAT
The DNA here is from genome assembly GCF_040958095.1 of Procambarus clarkii. Taxonomy (NCBI): domain Eukaryota; kingdom Metazoa; phylum Arthropoda; class Malacostraca; order Decapoda; family Cambaridae; genus Procambarus; species Procambarus clarkii. Next base: position 26,392,763 of record NC_091223.1, read on the forward strand.
AACTTTACAGCTATTTCCATAAACACTATTAAATATAATATAATATAAATATAGTTACCTCTCTCCCACATAACACTACTTATAGTTACCGTCCCTGTTACCTAGCAGTAAATAGGTACCTGGGAGTTAGTCAGCTGTCATGGGCTGCTTCCTGGGGGTGGAGGCCTGGTCGAGGACCGGGCCGCGGGGACACTACGCCCTGAAATCATCTCAAGATAACCTCAAGATATTTGACTTTACAGTTAACGAACTGGACACTTCTGACTCCCAATTTGCTAATGAAATTGGCTATTTAAAGGAGATTTGTATCGTCTCAAGGAGGAGGACAATATTCACTACGACACCTCACAGCTCCGCTCCTTTCTTTGTTGCTTTGATGCTTCTAAAGCTTTTGGAAAAGTTCAATAAAAAAACATTTAAAAACTGTGCTTAGTAGAACACCATGTCCTGTTATCATTACATATTTATATATTTTTACCAGCTTAATAAACTGTGGAGTAATGTCCTCCAAAAACTGTTATCTTGATCCATTGTTGAAAGAGTTAAGAGGCAGTAGAAGTGGATGTTGCAGAGGCAGTACTAAAGCCAGTGATTGCTGTTATAATGATGATGAAGTTCAACTCGCACCCACCAGAGATGCAGTGGGAAAACGAACGAGAAACATACGATATACAAAGTGATGAATATAACCTAACGAACACCTGTGTCAACGAACACCTGTGTGTTAACTCAAAGCCTGAATTAACATTAGTTAAATGTCTCTGCTTAGTAAAGTATTCTGAAAAGCATCTGAGGTATGTTATATCCTCAAAGGACCCAGGTGTTGGTTTTGTTGCTCTATTAGAGATCTGAGTGCCAGAACAAATGTCACTGAGTGAATTTGGTCATCTTGTCAACATTCTATCTAACATCATTGCAACATCCAACCTTGCATCATCCTTCCTGCATCATTATGCAGCTGGCATACTGGATAAATAGTGATGTATATAATGGTGCAGCTGACATACAGGATAGTTAGTGATGTATATAATGGTGCAGCTGGCATACTGGATAGATAGTGATGTATATAATGGTGCAGCTGGCATACTGGATAGATAGTGATGTATATAATGGTGCAGCTGGCATACTGGATAGATAGTGATGTATATAATGGTGCAGCTGGCATACTGGATAGATAGTGATGTATATAATGGTGCAGCTGACATACTGGATAGTTAGTGATGTATATAATGATGCAGCTGGCATACTGGATAGTTAGTGATGTATATAATGGTGCAGCTGGCTTACTGGATAGTTAGTGATGTATATAATGGTGCAGCTGGCATACTGGATAGTTAGTGATGTATATAATGGTGCAGCTGGCTTACTGGATAGTTAGTGATGTATATAATGGTGCAGCTGGCATACTGGATAGTTAGTGATGTATATAATGGTGCAGCTGGCATACAGGATAGTTAGTGATGTATATAATGGTGCAGCTGGCATACAGGATAGTTAGTGATGTATATAATGGTGCAGCTGGCATACAGGATAGTTAGTGATGTATATAATGGTGCAGCTGGCATACTGGATAGTTAGTGATGTATATAATGGTGCAGCTGGCATACTGGATAGACTAAAACTGGAAGTCAGCAGAGCAGGCCGGGAGGCCACCAGCTGGATATTTGAAATTATGAAGGAAGTGTTGCCACAAAGAGATGGCTTACTGACGGGTGTTTTGGCTTCTGTTGAAGTCAGATCTATAGTGCATGAATTGTGTGTGTTGGTGTGATTTTGATCCGGTGACGGCCCCAGGATCTGTTAATGTAGAATACCGAGGAGGATGTCCATAATTTATATAACTTCATGGGATGATTAGTTCATATTAGTTGTCCTTAAAATTGTCTTTTCGCGATCCTAATTTTGTGATATAAATTGTGCAGATATCTGTCCGATTATTCTCATGGAAAATGACACTGTTTTTCATATATATATCGCCTTTCAAATTATACACGTCCAGTACAAACCACTTTTTGCCGAAATGGACAAACTGCTGTACACCTCTTCAGTCCAGCACCTGCTGTAATGATCTGTATAGTTATGGCTGAAGTTTATGAACCTCAATGTTGTTCACGTTAGCGGTCATGTTTAGTAGCAGACCTGATGTATTTCTTGTATCGCTTGTTCATTGCAAGCTTAGACGAGAGGTACATGGGGGGGGGGGGGGCTGCAAGTGGAAGTACACATTCTTTCCGGATGTGAACACGGGAACTAAGTCATGTTCCAGGGCCTTGTTGACATTCCTTCCGAGTAGACTTTTTCTATTTTTTCTTTTATGATATTACACAAAGATAAGCGGGCATGTGTAGGTGAAGGTAGCTCAGTGTGGGGTGGGGGAGCAGTCTGACTCAATAACTTGCAAATAAAGAGGTAAGAAGTTCGGCCTTCTCCACGACTGTGAGATCTACAACAGAGCCACGACGTGTGTTGTGAGGGGGAATGTAGTCGACCAAAAGCTAGTCCTTGTTCTTTTATTATTCTCCACCAAGCTTTAGACCCGCTGCCTACTCCACCAAGCTTTAGACCCGCTGCCTACTCCACCAAGCTTTAGACCCGCTGCCTACTCCAGCAAGCTTTAGACCCGCTGCCTACTCCAGCAAGCTTTAGACCCGCTGCCTACTCCACCAAGCATTAGACCCGCTGCCTACTCCACCAAGCTTTAGACCCGCTGCCTACTCCACCAAGCATTAGACCCGCTGCCTACTCCACCAAGCTTTAGACCCGCTGCCTACTCCACCAAGCTTTAGACCCGCTGCCTACTCCACCAAGCTTTAGACCCGCTGCCTACTCCACCAAGCTTTAGACCCGCTGCCTACTCCACCAAGCATTAGACCCGCTGCCTACTCCACCAAGCTTTAGACCCGCTGCCTACTCCACCAAGCATTAGACCCGCTGCCTACTCCACCAAGCATTAGACCCGCTGCCTACTCCACCAAGCTTTAGACCCGCTGCCTACTCCACCAAGCATTAGACCCGCTGCCTACTCCACCAAGCTTTAGACCCGCTGCCTACTGATAATTTGGTTATTAAGTCCTCGTCCAAACCTACCAATAGCCCATTTTTGCCCTTGTTTCATATGATTCCTCGAAGTCTCATGGAGAATCTTGTTTCGAAGGTTTAGTCTCCTTTTACATAGATTCCAGGCTATTGACTCATCGGCACCAATTCTACACAGATACCCAAACCCAGGATTCATCTCCTGGTCTGTGTCTGTTGATTGGTGGCGGGATATGCGCATTTGACGGACTCAGAGGTTGAATAGTTAACTTTTCAGTGCGGCTGTTGGCATCTTTAGTCACGATGACATCCTAAATTTTGTTCTCAGGGGAGTGGAAGTATCACTGCCCGTCTCCCTGATGCCAGAGTCAAGCAGTGCCCACGGCAGCACTGTCCCTCACAGTTGCCATCTTGCTACTGGTGTGTGCACTGCCTCAAGGCCTGACCAGCGACACATATCCCTGAGGACACATTATAAGGATTTTCTGGTGGATTAGTGATCACCGGTGTGGGAAATTTACGTAAACCTGTTGTTACGGTAAACCTGTTGTTACGGTAAACCTGTTGTTACGGTAAACCTGTTGTTACGATAATCTCCTTCAAGAGAGATTTGGCCTGCTCTTTCCTATCGTCATGTTACTTCAGTACATCTACAACATCTAGATACTACAAGCAAGTGTGGTACATATTGGGTAAAATACGTTTCTGTCAGGTGCATACGTATCAGACACTCGCTCTCCACCTCCCCCCCTCCACCTTCGTCGATCACCAAACCACTTCCATCCAGCACGCATCCCATTGGTGGATCGTCGTCTGCAGCGCCATCTACATAGCCGATGACTGAGGGTTATCTTGAGATGATTTCGGGGCTTTAGCGTCCCCGCGGCCCGGTCCTAGACCAGGCCTCCACCCCCAGGAAGCAGCCCGTGACAGCTGACTAACTCCCAGGTACCTATTTACTGCTAGGTAACAGGGGTAACTGGTGCTCTCAAAGCTGACACATCTATCTAATATACGCTGTGTGTAATAGTGGATGTGTTTAGCCAGCAAATATTCTCAGCACCTGTTAATTCATTTTTTGTCTTTATTCATTGTAGAGTAAAGTAACCACTGTTTTATTTTATGTTATTTTTTGCCTTTATAATCTTGTTTATTTGCACTGTACATAGCCAAGAGATTGTCTTTGTTCATATTCGTTTTCAAGTTAATTAAAGTTTCATTGTTCATACGATTTGTTTTGCGTATTTTCCCTTACTTTACCACAGGGGGCAACAGCCACGCAGTCAACATTTTTTTTTTGTAAATGTGATAGGCATTGACACCAGCCATTAGGAGGACTGCCGAACACCTACACTTCTTTTTTCCATCACATTGTCGACACATAGCATTGCGTATTGGGCCAAAACACTTGTTAAACTTAAGCAATAATTATTATATGCAAGTTTAGGAATAATGTTTAAGAATGAGGTTACGAGGCGCTCAACGTGTATTTGGTGTTCTCATGCGTCAGAACCATGATAATTTAACTATGCTAAGAGCTTAAAACATTATAAATTTATATCACTGGAAAGAGATTTATCCTGGGAGAAGGTGTATAGTCATGTGGGTGTCGAACACTCGCAACACAACGTAAAGGTGAACTTTATGCCAGCTAGCAACCATACACCTCTTCACTCTCTGGTTCAAGATGGCCGCCAGCACCTCTTTTCCCGGGCGGAACACTCGTTACTGATTTTGTATTTTTTCCAGTCATTACATTACGGTACTGACCCACCAGTCATTACTCCATGGTACTGACCCACCAGTCATTACATTACGGTACTGACCCACCAGTCATTACACCATGGTACTGACTCACCAGTCATTACTCCATGGTACTGACCCACCAGTCATTACATTACGGTACTGACCCACCAGTCATTACACCATGGTACTGACCCACCAGTCATTACTCCATGGTACTGACCCACCAGTCATTACATTACGGTACTGACCCACCAGTCATTACACCATGGTACTGACCCACCAGTCATTACATTACGGTACTGACCCACCAGTCATTACATTACGGTACTGACCCACCAGTCATTACACCATGGTACTGACTCACCAGTCATTACATTACGGTACTGACCCAATAGTCATTACACCACGGTACTGACCCACCAGTCATTACACCACGGTACTGACCCACCAGTCATTACACCACGGTACTGACCCACCAGTCATTACTCCACGGGACTGACCCACCAGTCATTACACCACGGTACTGACCCACCAGTCATTACTCCACGGGACTGACCCACCAGTCATTACTCCACGGGACTGACCCACCAGTCATTACACCACGGTACTGACCCACCAGTCATTACACCACGGTACTGACCCACCAGTCATTACACCACGGTACTGACCCACCAGTCATTACACCATGGTACTGACCCACCAGTCATTACACCATGGTACTGTCCCACCAGTCATTACTCCACGGTACTGACCCACCAGTCATTACACCACGGTACTGACCCACCAGTCATTACACCATGGTACTGACCCACCAGTCATTACACCATGGTACTGTCCCACCAGTCATTACTCCACGGTACTGACCCACCATTCATTACACCACACTACTGACCCACCAGTCATTACACCATGGTACTGACCCACCAGTCATTACACCACACTACTGACCCACCAGTCATTACACCATGGTACTGACCCACCAGTCATTACACCATGGTACTGGCCCACCAGTCATTACACCATGGTACTGGCCCACCAGTCATTACACCACGGTACTGACCCACCAGTCATTACACCACGGTACTGACCCACCAGTCATTACACCACGGTACTGACCCACCAGTCATTACACCACGGTACTGACCCACCAGTCATTACACCACGGTACTGACCCACCAGTCATTACACCACGGTACTGACCCACCAGTCATTATACCACGGTACTGACCCACCAGTCATTACACCATGGTACTGATCCACCAGTCATTACACCATGGTACTGACCCACCAGTCATTACACCATGGTACTGACCCACCAGTCATTACACCATGGTACTGACCCACCAATCCTTACACCATGGTACTGACCCACCAGTCATTATACCACGCTACTGACCACCAGTCATTACACCATGGTACTGACCCACCAGTCATTACACCACACTACTGACCCACCAGTCATTACACCACGGTACTGACCCACCAGTCATTACACCACGGTACTGACCCACCAGTCATTACACCTCACTACTGACCACCAGTCATTACACCACGGTACTGACCCACCAGTCATTACACCACGGTACTGACCCACCAGTCATTACACCTCACTACTGACCACCAGTCATTACACCACGGTACTGACCCACCAGTCATTACACCACGGTACTGACCCACCAGTCATTACACCTCACTACTGACCACCAGTCATTACACCACGGTACTGACCCACCAGTCATTACACCACGGTACTGACCCACCAGTCATTACACCACGGTACTGACCCACCAGTCATTACACCACGGTACTGACCCACCAGTCATTACACCACGGTACTGACCCACCAGTCATTACACCACGGTACTGACCCACCAGTCATTACGCCACGGTACTGACCCACCAGTCATTACACCACGGTACTGACCCACCAGTCATTACACCACGGTACTGACCCACCAGTCATTACACCACGGTACTGACCCACCAGTCATTACACCACGGTACTGACCCACCAGTCATTACTCCACGGTACTGTCCCACCAGTCATTACACCACGGTACTGTCCCACCAGTCATTACACCACGGTACTGACCCACCAGTCATTACACCACGGTACTGACCCACCAGTCATTACACCACGGTACTGACCCACCAGTCATTACACCACGGTACTGACCCACCAGTCATTACACCACGGTACTGACCCACCAGTCATTACACCACGGTACTGACCCACCAGTCATTACACCACGGTACTGACCCACCAGTCATTACACCACGGTACTGACCCACCAGTCATTACACCACGGTACTGACCCACCAGTCATTACACCACGGTACTGACCCACCAGTCATTACACCACGGTACTGACCCACCAGTCATTACACCACGGTACTGACCCACCAGTCATTACACCACGGTACTGACCCACCAGTCATTACTCCACGGTACTGACCCACCAGTCATTACACCACGGTACTGACCCACCAGTCATTACTCCACGGTACTGACCCACCAGTCATTACACCACACTACTGACCCACCAGTCATTACACCACGGTACTGACCCACCAGTCATTACACCACACTACTGACCCACCAGTCATTACACCACGGTACTGACCCACCAGTCATTACACCACACTACTGACCCACCAGTCATTACACCACGGTACTGACCCACCAGTCATTACTCCACGGTACTGACCCACCAGTCATTATGCCACGGTACTGACCCACCAGTCATTACACCACGGTACTGACCCACCAGTCATTACTCCACGGTACTGACCCACCAGTCATTATACCACGGTACTGACCCACCAGTCATTACACCACGGTACTGACCCACCAGTCATTACACCATGGTACTGACCCACCAGTCATTACACCATGGTACTGACCCACCAGTCATTACACCATGGTACTGACCCACCAGTCATTACACCATGGTACTGACCCACCAGTCATTACACCATGGTACTGACCCACCAGTCATTACACCATGGTACTGACCCACCAGTCATTACACCATGGTACTGACCCACCAGTCATTATACCGTGGTACTGACCCACCAGTCATTACACCACGCTACTGACCACCAGTCATTACACCACGGTACTGACCCACCAGTCATTACACCACGGTACTGACCTACCAGTCATTACACCCCACTACTGACCCACCAGTCATTACACCATGGTACTGACCCACCAGTCATTACACCATGGTACTGACCCACCAGTCATTACACCATGGTACTGACCGACAAGTCATTACACCACGGTATTGACCCACCAGTCATTACACCATGGTACTGACCCACCAGTCATTACACCACGGTACTGACCCACCAGTCATTACACCACGGTACTGACCCACCAGACATTACACCACGGTACTGACCCACCAGTCATTACACCATGGTAATGACCACCAGTCATTACACCACGGTACTGACCCACCAGTCATTACTCCACGGTACTGACCCACCAGTCATTATACCACGGTACTGACCCACCAGTCATTATACCACGGTACTGACCCACCAGTCATTACACCACGGTACTGACCCACCAGTCATTACATCATGGTACTGACCCACCAGTCATTACATCATGGTACTGACCCACCAGTCATTACATCATGGTACTGACCCACCAGTCATTACACCATGGTACTGACCCACCAGTCATTACACCACACTACTGACCCACCAGTCATTACACCATGGTACTGACCCACCAGTCATTACACCATGGTACTGACCCACCAGTCATTACACCATGGTACTGACCCACCAGTCATTATACCGTGGTACTGACCCACCAGTCATTACACCACGCTACTGACCACCAGTCATTACACCACGGTACTGACCCACCAGTCATTACACCACGGTACTGACCTACCAGTCATTACACCACACTACTGACCCACCAGTCATTACACCATGTTACTGACCCACCAGTCATTACACCATGGTACTGACCCACCAGTCATTACACCACACTACTGACCCACCAGTCATTACACCACGGTATTGACCCACCAGTCATTACACCATGGTACTGACCCACCAGTCATTACACCACGGTATTGACCCACCAGTCATTACACCATGGTACTGACCCACCAGTCATTACACCACGGTACTGACCCACCAGTCATTACACCACGGTACTGACCCACCAGTCATTACACCACGGTACTGACCCACCAGTCATTACACCACGGTACTGACCCACCAGTCATTACACCACGGTACTGACCCACCAGTCATTACACCACGGTACTGACCCACCAGTCATTACACCACGGTACTGATCCACCAGTCATTATACCACGGTACTGACCCACCAGTCATTACACCATGGTACTGACCCACCAGTCATTACACCACGGTACTGACCCACCAGTCATTACACCACGGTACTGACCCACCAGTCATTATACCACGGTACTGACCCACCAGTCATTACACCAAGCAGATAAGTGTTTCTTATTTAGAATTATTAAAAGCACATCTTATAGTTATTTAATTAAGTTAATTGAGAAACCCGTCATCCTGCCGGCTGGAGGTCAGAATCATCTCACATCTCACCATTTATTGGACGTTAATGATCATTATCGAATGTAATTTCGTGAAAATGTTTCCCTTAAGATGGTAGAGGGAGGTGGTGTGACGTAGGCAGTGACGTCACTAGGCTCCGCCTCTCCCTCTTGCCTCTGCAAGAGCTCGTCCACGTGAGAGTCAGTCAGTGCGCCGATGGCAGTCATAGTGGGCTGGTGTACGGATGTTGCTTCACATTAAGCTCTTGTTGTCCTATAAAATTTCCCGGTAAATGCATTTATCATTTTTTTTTTAATTAACGTCACTGGGGTTAAACTTACTTCAAGTGATTAGAAAAACATTCTTGTTAGTGCTTCATAAACGGATTTTTGCGTTGAATTTCGACGAATTTTGAGTTGTGTTGATTAATTTTTTTTTGAGTGAACATTGATAATGATAATGTCCAGGAAATTTAAAAAACAGAAAATTCTAATTCTGGTCGAGATAAGACATAAACACATCATAGGAACAATAAATTGTTCATGTTCCAGAAAATAGCGAGGAATATTTTCGCGAGTTTCCCGAAGCCTCGCGAATATTATTGCGGGGAAAAGCGCGAGTATTCGGGAAGATTGTTGACAAAGGTGAATATTATTGTTGTGTTGGTATTGACCAGGTTGTTAATGACGCCACATTTATTGCCTTATTACTTACTTAAGCAAACACGTATGTTTAATGATGACTTACTGAATCATATTTGTGTGAAGGAATGTGTTTGGTATATTGATAATGATGTGTGTTTGTACCAGTGACGAAATTAAAGTCTCGCCTGAACCTGACGCTTCTGTTCACCTAACAGTAAATAGGTAACTAGGAGTTAGTCAGATGTTGCGGGCTGCTTTCTGGAGATATTGCGTGTGTATGTGTGCGTGTGTGTGTGTGTGTGTGTGTGTGTGTGTGTGTGTGTGTGTGTGTGTGTGTGTGTGTGTGTGTGTGTGTGTGTGTGTGTGTGTGTGTGTGTGTACTCACCTAGTTGTGCTTGCGGGGGTTGAGATCTGGCTCTTTGGTCCCGCCTCTCAACTGTCAATTAACTGGTATACAGATTCCTGAGCCTACTGGGCTCTAACATACTTAAATTTGAAACTGTGTATGGAGTCAGCCTCCACCACATCACTTCCTAATGCATTCCACCTGTTAACTACTCTGACACTGAAAAAGTTCTTTCTAACGTCCCTGTGGCTCTTGAGGGTACTCAGTTTCCACCTGCGTCCCACCAGTGTTAAACAGTCTATTTTTGAATCTACGTTTTCAATACCTCTGAGAATTTTGTAGGAAGTGACCATGTCTCCCATTACTCCTCTGTCATGTGTGTGTATGTGGGTTTATGTGAGTGCATGAGAGGCATGTTTGTGGTATACAGTCAGAAAGGCCAGGAGCTCCTGGACCAGAAAGGTCCAGGAGCTAACACAATACTGCAGACAAGAGCAGTAAATGTTCACTCTCACTTGTTTATATAACCATCTATATTGGCCTCTCTCCCTCCCTCTGCCTCCCTCTCCCTCTCTTTCTCCCTCTCTTTCTCTCTCTCTCTGCCTCCCTCCCTCTCTCTGCCTCCCTCTCTTTCTCTCTCTCTCTGCCTCCCTCCCTCTCTCTCTCTTTGCCTCTCTCTCTCTCTCTTTCTCTCTCTCTCTCTTTCTCTCTCTATCTCTCTTTCTCTCTCTCTCTCTCTCTCTCTCTCTCTCTCTCTCTCTCTCTCTTTATCTCTCTCTCTCTCTCTCTCTCTCTCTCTCCCTCTCTCTCTCTCTCTCTCTCTCTCTCTCTCTCTCTCTCTCTCTCTCTCTTTCTCTCTCTCTCTCTTTCCCTCTCTCTGTCTCCCTCCCTCTCTCTCTCTCTCTTCGTCTATTAATTAAGACAATTTACATAAGGCCTACAAGCAAACAAGGTTTCTAATTCATTTTAGCTTGAAAATCAAATTTCTGTGATTTACATTATCTGAAGTGTCTTATCTTGCTTTAAGATCCTCGGGATATACAATGGGAGGCCATGCGTATGATAATTTATAGGTCAATGAACGTCTTTACGTGTCTCTAAACTTCCTCAGTGTGAGAGTTTTGAGTTGAGAATTGTGGAATAAATTGAAATTGGTATAAGGAATTTTAGCTCGGAAAATTTCTAAGAATTTTCTTTATTCTTTAACCTTTATTCCTGTCGTGATATTCAACAAGGTCGCCTGAGGAAGGACTTGCTTAGCTAACACACCAGTGTAGTAACCAGCTCATTCCTCACTTTGGGACCATGTATGAACAATTGACTAAGCGCGAGCAAACGCCGAGACCCCAATGAAAATTGAAATCCCCCCCACTTAGGCCGCCGACCTTCGCCAATCGCCGAAGCGAATCTAACGAGTAGGTCACGGGCTCACACAACAATAATTTATTGTTGTGTGGTGCCGTATATTTGATCCAAAGCTCAGAAAATTAGTCTCAACTTTATTAGTCGAGTGTGAAGAACATTTGCATAACAATAATAATGTGTGGAGGTGTAACGAAAAGACAGTGTTAACCATAACAACTTAGTTTATTCAATAAAGTACTAACTACTACAACAAAACAAAAGAAATGTCAATGACGTTACTCGAAATCCTTCCTGTGACACTATCAATGACAGCTAGACACCAGCCCCTCGGACTGCATAATGAACTAACTCGAACATAAGCGTGACCACAGAGGAATCAACAAGAAACAAGAACTAACAGATCTATAATCACAATTACAACAAATGACACAGTGGGTTCTGAAACACGTCTCCAGTAACCTCCTAACTGGTCTACGCCTCAGTGCAGTCTACACCTGCAACAGCGGTTGCAATGCAATCAAATCAGTAGTCTTCCAATGACAACAATAACTAATGGGTTCACTGGCAACTCCAGCACCCTTCCTCAAATTAATCCTTACGTTAACACTCCGTCCCACGGACGATCAACAATCAATAACAATTGATTTACGTTAATAACACAATAACATTTACGTTAATAACAAGGTAACATTTACGTTAAATTAACAACTCTTACAACTGTCACTAGTAACGCGGAAATCAAACAACACTCTACCCGTCGAGCATTCAGTGAGAAAATCCCATTAATCCCTGTACTTCCAGACAGCTGATTAATCTCTTTACTAGTTACGTTAATTTACGTTAATCGGTTACTAATCACTCAGCGATGGTAAACTCTGATTTACAATGTCCAAAGTGCTAAGAGAACGGTAATCACTCGTGATTACCTTTAGAGTAATTAATTACTATCCTCAAGATCAATAATTAAACAATTAAAATACGCAACCTTTCACACTGGCTCAGCAATTTACATTAAGGTACGAATTCCGTCTGAGCCTTCCATACTCAGACCAATTCAGGCGACTAATAACAGTAATTAGCCCCACGTTTACGTTATTCTAAAATGACGCTACTCCTCCCACGAGTCAATCAAGTGCCGGTACTTCCGGGCAGATAACGACGTTACGTTAATGGAACAATGTAGCCTTCGTGTGAGTCGATCAAACAAGGATCGAGATTAATTACTTTGACTTCCTGAAACACGTCAATTACCCGGCCCACTGACCGTTAATTACGACAGACAATACTCTAATTCTTATCTGGCTGATGGCTAGGCTCCTCGAGACTACCGTAGCTGCTTACAGGAATGTAAATTAACCCAAACGCATTCTACGTTACTCAAATTGTCAAAGAACAAATTCTCTTAAAGCAATGGGCGTTCCCTTGGTTACGTTATATTAATTGCCTCGCAATCACCTCACTGAATACTGGACTTCGATGTCCTACCAGATAACCAGGAGAATATATGTGTACCCAAGTACTCGTCTACAGCCGAGTTCACCCACGACAATGACAAATCACACTAACAAATCACAGTGATTTACGTTACAATCCGGTTGCAATGACAATACTACAGAACCTAGCAAAATAACATACAGGACATGAACCCTTTAGAACACTGCCCCACAATGGCTTTACTGGACTGCAATCACATCCGGTGATTGCTCAACACTAGCAACAATCACCATCAAATAACAACCCCCTTTTGCAATAACACACACGGCAAGTACTCTAACTTCCATATATTTGGATACTGCACACACTTACTTACTGCTGCAAATGACCCCTAGAACATAGGTCAATATATTGCAATCACCACACAGTAAATAACACAATAACACTGGGCACCGTGACACTACGATTATATATATATATATATATATATATATATATATATATATATATATATATATATATATATATATATATATATATATATAATTACCGCTGACACATGTAGCCTACAGCTATCAAACGTTATTGGGAACACTATGGAGAATCTCACACTCCTTAAATCACATGGGTGAGTGATTTATCGGTCACGCATGCCGATAAACACTCGAGAGTTACGTTACTCGACAGAGCGGGGGCGGTCTCTCTAGACGGCCTCGTCACTCACCAAACCTCACCAAAATTACGTTAATTAATACTGCAACCACAATATATATATTTATATAAATCACACTTGTCACGGCCCTGGGAACACTACAAGAAATTAAAGCCACACTGTGGCACACTCCACAATAATCATTGCCAGGAATCACTGGCGTTACACATACCTGAGCGCTCAGTGTTGGAATTCCACACCTGCAAGACCACACATGGAAATGATATCACTCCGTCCCACGGACGATCAAAAATGACTACCACAATGAAATAATTAATTATTACATGGACATCCTCTCAGTCCTTGGCTAATCTATGTATCCTCTGTTCCCCGTGTGTACCCACACACACACACACACTGTACGTCTGTGTACACCAGACTTAAGTCCCTCTGGACTGACAAGATGACAACACAGGTGATTAATCTCCTCGCCCACAATTCACTCCACCTGAACAGGTGCTGCGTGACAATGTGACGGAACACTTGACCTCGAATTCAAGCTTTAGAGACTACTAATCACCAAAAATACACACATAGGTACTTACTCATTCACACTGCCGGCTTTACACACCATTCCCATACATCAGGCACCCCGCTATAGGTGGCTGGCTCGCTCCGGGTGGCGTAGGCGGCGATAGTTCCTGACCGTAGTACTCATACGGAAAATTGGCGCACACTCGAACCCCTCCCACTCAACACGGCTGAGTTCGCACCCTCGACTCCCCGGTGAAGTGAAGCGTTCATACCCAGGTGACGCGCACAACGATAGCGTCTCACACCAACCTTGGGAAATTGCCTTAACACTGACACGAATTTCCCCGTTCCCATCGACTGCTACAGAGCACTAGCAAGTCTAATCATCACTGGTATGGGATCTACGAGTCTGTTGCTGCTCGTATGCACATTCCCCCACGATCCCAGATCACTGTACCTCTACCCCCTGTACACAATGTCTTAAACCCCTCCAAGCGACGACTCCGGCCGGATTCGGTGACGACCGCTGTCGTAGGTGAAGCAGGAAGCATCAGCAGTTAAGTAGTCCAGCCACCACGACGCCCTATACTCCAATTTGGCCGAATTGAGTACAGGAACGTCTTGACAAGGTGGCGGCTGAGTTCAGAATGATGCTACACAACGGCTATCCCCGCGTCCTTCTCGAAATAACCAATGAGAGGGAGGCATACAGCGGCCTACCCCTCTCATCCAATCAGCGACGGTGTAGCATAGCCCCTAGGGCTGCTCCAAGATGGCCGACCAACATGGCGGCTCAAGATGTTTCTAAGATGGTGGCTGGTTTCCATGACAACCACTCAAATGGGCAGCCAGCGCGGGGCCCCACATCCACGGCGGCGGCTAGCTGTTCGCGCGCAAAGTTGTCTGGCTCCATGCCATACAATGAGATGATGCTATCAGCTCTAGCACTGTCCACAGACATGCCACCCCGGCCAGGGTAACATTTATGGACTGCTGATGACTGGGGCTCTCTCATGAGCCCAAACACTAGAGGTTTCGGTTGCTGGTTACCAAACTTAAGTCCGCCCACTTAACAAGTGCACTTAACAAGTGTACTGGCTCCCACAGGCATAAGAGCACTATTGTAAGTGAGCTGGTGAACCATCCCCTCACACTCAGATCTCCAGAGAGGGACTCAGTGATACCTGCTTGATGGGGTTCTAGGAGTTCTACTCCCGAAGCCCGGCCCGAGGCCAGGCTCGACTTGTGAGAGTTTGGTCCACAAGGCTGTTGCTTGGAGCGGCCCGCAGGGCCACATGCCCACCACAGCCCGGTTGATCCGGAATTTCTCTTAGAAAACAGTCCAGTTTTCTCTTGAAGATGTCCACGGATGTTCCGGCAATATTTCTTATAGTCGCTGGGAGGACGTTGAACAACCGCGGACCTCTGATGTTTATACAGTGCTCTCTGATTGTGCCTATGGCACCTTTGCTCTTCACTGGTTCAATCTTGCATTTTCTTCCATATCGTTCATTCCAGTACGTTGTTATTTTACTGTGTAGAGTTGGGACCTGGCCCTCCAGTATTTTCCATGTGTATATTATTTGGTATCTTTCTCGTCTCCTTTCTAGAGAGTGAAGACCAACACTAAGGTAAAGCTGGGTAAGAGAGACGGGAGACGTTTATATATTTTGGAGACTGGATGATATTCGTCAGAAATTGTGCTTGTCGACTTTCATTTGCTTGGTCGTATTAAGAAAGGAAACCTGAAAGGCGGTAATTTTTCTTGTGGATTGGTTCACTGTCCTGTGGGTATTGTGGGGAGGGGTGGGGGGGGGTGGGGGGTGGTGGGTGTTCAACGTGTTAAAGAAGTTTACTGGTGATTGTTGAGTGTGCCTGTGGACAGCGGAGGTTTTATATGGGTTGTGGAAGTTTCTTTTCGTCATCCTTGAGAGTTGCGTGAGTCTAGCCCCCAGGCGTCTGGTCTCCCAACTCGGACAGTCACATATACATTTTTATATTTCAATATAAGAGAGATTGTTTGTTCAATGTTAATGGCCAGAGGCTTGCTGCAATCCTCACTCAACTTTGTAGGAGGAATGGGCTGAGGTATGGGACGAATATAGGCTGGTCAGCCTCACCAGAATTCTAGAGGGACAGCGTGTAACGTTCAAATTCTGAGTGACACAGTTGATTTAGGCACTGCCTTCCATTGCCTAATATTTGCAGAAAAAACTTTTTTTCTAATAGTAATCTGAAACATTATACGCTGATCTCGGGAAAATTAAAATTAGTTTTCTAATCATCATACTTTACCCACAGTGGCATAAAACATTAGATCCTCTCATAGCTTGAAAGGTTTTCTGAAGCGTCGCCCTTTTCTCAAAGATAAAATGAAACATTTATTTTGTTTCAGTTGACACAGCTGGGCTCATCCCACCAGCGGGCCACCCTCACGCCTGTGACAATATTGTTTGTTTATTTGTATAAGCAGACAGATATACAAATAGATAGTCAACGACACGGACAGAATGAGGCAGAAGGAGACAGAGTCATACAGAAAGATACAGAGAAATAAACAGAGGCATAGAGCCAGAGAGAGAGACAAAGACAGACAGACCTGCAGAGAGATCAGGTTGACAAGAGCAAAGAGAAGTTATGACACAGAACACAAAAGACAACAAACCACAGACAGAAACAGACACAGACAAAGAGTCTGAGACAAAGACAGACAGAGAGTGGGGGAGAAGGAAGATGAAGGGGGCAGAGAGAGGGGTGTTTGAAGAGGTAGGAAGGAGAGAGAGGAAGAGAGAGAGAGCCATGTTGAAATTGGGTATGCAGAGAGAGAGAGAGAGGCGAGATGGGAGAGCAGGTGGAAAGTCAGCTCTATCTCTCTGTCTCTCTCTCTCTCTGTCTCTATCTCTCTGTCTCTGTCTCTATCTCTCTGTCTCTGTCTCTCTGTCTCTGTCTCTCTCTCTCTCTCTCTCTCTCTCTCTCTCTCTCTCTCTCTCTCTCTCTCTCTCTCTCTCTCTCTCTCTCTCTCTCTCTCTCTCTCTCTCTCTCTCTCTCTCTCTCTCTCTCTCTCTCTCTCTCTCTCTCTCTCTCTCTCTCTCTCTCTCTCTCTCTCTCTCTCTCTCTCTCTCTCTCTCTCTCTCTCTCTCTCTCTCTCTCTCTCTCTCTCTCTCTCTCTCTCTCTCTCTCTCTCTCTCTCTCTCTCTCTCTCTCTCTCTCTCTCTCTCTCTCTCTCTCTCTCTCTCTCTCTCTCTCTCTCTCTCTCTCTCTCTCTCTCTCTCTCTCTTTTTCTCTCTCTATCTCTCTCTCTCTCTCTCTCTCTCTCTCTCTCTCTCTCTCTCTCTCTCTCTCTCTCTCTCTCCTTAGACATTTATAATATATTTTCGCGACTGGATGAGATTTGGCCGAAATTGTACTCGTCTTCGGTTTCCTGGAAAGTGTAGAGATGAAGAATGTTCGTTGGTAAGGTTTCTTGGTAGATGTGGAGGGTTTCTAAGGGTTGTAGACGTTGCTTAAGGGTTGTGGAGTTTTCTTAAGGGTTGTGGAGTTTTCTTAAGGGTTATGGAGTTTTCGTAAAGGTTGTGGAGGTTTCTTGAAGTTTTTGGAGGTTTCGTAACGGCTGTGGAGGTTTCTTCAGGGATGCTGAGGTTTTTTAATAGTTGCGTGGCTTTCACAGGGGTTGTGGAGATTGTCTAAGCTTGTGGAGGTTTTCTATGGGTTGGGGAGGTTTCTTAAGGGTTGCTGAGGTTTCTTAAGGGATGTTGAGGTTTCTTATCGTTTTGTGGATACGTCCTGTGCTCAATATCACCTCATTGTGGATTAAGAATGTTTCCTTTGAGTTGTTAAAGTTTCGAGAAGGTTGATGAGGTTTCTTGTGGTGTGTTTCGCGTTACTATGGGATGTGGAGGTACTATAGGATTTCTTGTGAATTGAGAAGCTTTTATTGCGTTATAAAAGTTTCCTGTGAGTTTCGGAGGTTTCTTGTAGATAATGAAAGGTTACTTTGTCACGTAGAGATATCCTGTGCAATGGGAAGGTTTCCGAACAGTCGTGAACATTTTGTGTGGGTTGTGAGGGTTCATATGGATCATGTCGTGCGAGCTAGGGAGGTTTCCTGTGAGTTATGGAGGCTTTCTATGGGTTATGGAGGTTTATAGTGTGATGTAGAGCCTTCCAGTGTGTTGTGGAGGCTTCCAGTGAGTTTTTGAGGCTTGCAGTGGGTTCTGGAGGCTTCCTGTGGGTTGTGGAGGCTTCTTGTGTGTTGTGGATGCTTCCTGTGTGTTGTGGGGGCTTCCTGTTGGTTGTGTAGGTTTCAGTGGGTTGTGGCGGCTTCCTGTTGGTTGTGTAGGTTTCAGTGGGTT
The DNA here is from genome assembly GCF_040958095.1 of Procambarus clarkii. Classification (NCBI taxonomy): domain Eukaryota; kingdom Metazoa; phylum Arthropoda; class Malacostraca; order Decapoda; family Cambaridae; genus Procambarus; species Procambarus clarkii. The sequence goes on from NC_091223.1 coordinate 26,411,426, forward strand.
GTGGAGGCTTCCTGTGGGTTGTGGAGGCTTCCTGTGGGTTGTGTAGGCTTCCTTTGGGTTGTGGAGGCTTCCAGTGGGTTGTGGAGGCTTTTTTTAGGTTGTGGAGGCTTACTTTGGGTTGTGGAGGCTTCTTGTGTGTAGTGGAGGCTTCCAGCGAGTTGTTGAGGCTTCCAGTGGGTTGTGGAGGCTTCTAGTGTGTTGTAGAGGCTTCCTGTGTGTTGTGGGGGTTTCCTGTTGGTTGTGTAGGGTTCAGTGGGTTGTGGAGGCTTCCTGTGGGTTGTGTAGGCTTCCTTTAGGTTGTGGAGGCTTCCAGTGGGTTGTGGAGGCTTCGTTTAGGTTGTGGAGGCTTACTTTAAGTTGTGGAGGCTTCTTGTGTGTTGTGGAGGCTTCCAGTGAGTTTTTGAGGCTTGCAGTGGGTTGTGGAGGCTTCCTGTGGGTTGTGGAGGCTTCTTGTGTGTTGTGGAGGCTTCCTGTGTGTTGTGGGGGCTTCCTGTTGGTTGTGTAGGTTTCAGTGGGTTGTGGAGGCTTCCTGTGGGTTGTGGAGGCTTCCAGTGGGTTGTGGAGGCTTCCTGTGAGTTGTGTAGGCTTCCTTTGGGTTGTGGAGGCTTCCAGTAGGTTGTGGAGGCTTCCTTTGGGTTGTAGAGGCTTCCTTTGGGTTGTGGAGGCTTCCAGTGGGTTGTGTGGCTTCCTGTGTGTTGTGGAAGCTTCCTGTATGTTTAGGAGGCTTCCAGTAGGTTATGGAGGCTTCCTGTTGGTGTTGTGGTTTCCAGTGGGTTGTGGAGGCTTCATGTGCGTTGTGGAGGCTTCCAGTGGGTTGTAGAGGCTTCCTGTGGGTTGTGGAGGCTTCCTGTGGGTTGTGGAGGCTTCCAGTGCGTTGTGGAGGGTTCCTGTGGGTTGTAGAGGCTTCCTGTGGGTTGTGGCTTCCTGTGTGTTGTGGAGGTTTCCTGTTTTTATAGAGGTTTCAAGTGGGTTGTGGAGGCTTCCAGTGGGTTGTGGAGGCTTCCAGCGGGTTGTGGAGGCTTCCTGTGGGTTGTGGAGGGCTTCTTGTGTTTTGTGGAGGCTTCCTGTATGTTGTGGCGGCTTCCTGTTGGTTGTGTAGGTTTCAGTGGGTTGTGGAGGCTTCCTGTGGGTTGTGTAGGCTTCCTTTGGGTTGTGGAGGCTTCCAGTGAGTTGTGGGGGGCTTCTTTTAGGTTGTGGAGGCTTACTTTGGGTTGTGGAGGCTTCTTGTGTGTAGTTGAGGCTTCCAGTGAGTTGTTGAGGCTTCCAGTGGGTTGTGGAGGCTTCTTGTGTGTTGTGGAGGCTTCCTGTGTGATGGGGCTTCCTGTTGGTTGTGTAGGGTTCAGTGGGTTGTGGAGGCTTCCTTTGGGTTGTGTAGGCTTCCTTTGGGTTGTGGAGGCTTCCTGTGGGTTGTGTAGGCTTCCTTTGGGTTGTGTATACTTCCAGTGGGTTGTGGAGACTTCCTTTGGGTGGTGGAAGCTTCTTTTGGGTTGTGGAGGCTTCCTTTAGGTTGTGGACGCTTTCGTTGGGTTGTGGAGGCTTCTTGTGTGTTGTGGAGACTTCCAGTGAGTTGTGGAGGCTTCCAGTGGGTTGTGGAGGCTTCCTGTGTGTTCTGGAGGCTTCCTGTGGGTTGTGGAGGCTTCCAGTGGATTGTGGAGGCTTCCTGTGAGTTGTGTAGGCTTCCTTTGGGTTGTGGAGGCTTCCAGTGGGTTGTGGAGGCTTCCTTTAGGTTGCGGAGGCTTTCGTTGGGTTGTGGAGGCTTCTCGTGTGTTGTGGAGACTTCCAGTGAGTTGTGGAGGCTTCCAGTGGGTTGTGGAGGCTTCCTGTGTGTTCTGGAGGCTTCCTGTGGGTTGTGGAGGCTTCCAGTGGGTTGTGGAGGCTTCCTGTGAGTTGTGTAGGCTTCCTTTGGGTTGTGGAGGCTTCCAGTAGGTTGTGGAGGCTTCCTTTGGGTTGCAGAGGCTTCCTTTGGGTTGTGGAGGCTTCCAGTGGGTTGTGTGGCTTCCTGTGTGTTGTGGAAGCTTCCTGTATGTTGAGGAGGCTTCCAGTAGGTTATGGAGGCTTCCTGTTGGTGTTGTGGTTTCCAGTGGGTTGTGGAGGCTTCATGTGCGTTGTGGAGGCTTCCAGTGGGTTGTAGAGGCTTCCTGTGGGTTGTGGAGGCTTCCTGTGGGTTGTGGAGGCTTCCAGTGCGTTGTGGAGGGTTCCTGTGGGTTGTAGAGGCTTCCTGTGGGTTGTGGCTTCCTGTGTGTTGTGGAGGTTTCCTGTTTTTATAGAGGTTTCAAGTGGGTTGTGGAGGCTTCCAGTCGGCTGTAGAGGCTTCCAGAGGGTTTTGGAGGCTTCCTGTGGGGTGTAGAGGCTTCGAGAGGGTTGTGGAGGTTTCCTGTGTGTTGTGGAGTCTTCGTGTGGGTTGTAGAGGCTTCCTGTGTGTTGTGGAGGCTTCCTGTGGGTTGTGAAGGCTTCCTGTTGGTCGTGGAGGTTTCCTGTGGGTTGTGGAGGCTTGCTGTGGAGGCTTCCAGTGGGTTGTGGAGGCTTCCTGTGTGTTGTGGAGGCTTCTTGTAGGGTGTGGAGGCTTCCAGTGGGTTGTGGAGGCTTCCAGCGGGTTGCGGAGGCTTCCTCTGGGTTGTGGAGGGCTTCTTGTGTTTTGTGGAGGCTTCCTGTATGTTGTGGCGGCTTCCTGTTGGTTGTGTAGGTTTCAGTGGGTTGTGGAGGCTTCCTGTGGGTTGTGTAGGCTTCCTTTGGGTTGTGGAGGCTTCCAGTGGGTTGTGGGGGCTTCTTTTAGGTTGTGGAGGCTTACTTTGGGTTGTGGAGGCTTCTTGTGTGTAGTTGAGGCTTCCAGTGAGTTGTTGAGGCTTCCAGTGGGTTGTGGAGGCTTCTTGTGTGTTGTGGAGGCTTCCTGTGTGTTGTGGGGGCTTCCTGTTGGTTGTGTAGGGTTCAGTGGGTTGTGGAGGCTTCCTGTGGGTTGTGTAGGCTTCCTTTGGGTTTTGGAGGCTTCCAGTGGGTTGTGGAGGCTTCGTTTAGGTTGTGGAGGCTTACTTTAAGTTGTGGAGGCTTCGTTTAGGTTGTGGAGGCTTACTTTAAGTTGTGGAGGTTTCTTGTGTATTGTGGAGGCTTCCAGTGAGTTTTTGAGGCTTCCAGTGGGTTGTGGAGGCTTCCTGTGTGTTGTGGAGGCTTCCTGTGGGTTGTGGAGGCTTCCAGTGGGTTGTGGAGGCTTCCTGTGGGTTGTGTAGGCTTCCTTTGGGTTGTGTAGGCTTCCAGTGGGTTGTGGAGACTTCCTTTGGGTTTTGGAAGCTTCTTTTGGGTTGTGGAGGCTTCCTTTAGGTTGTGGAGGCTTTCGTTGGGTTGTGGAGGCTTCTTGTGTGTTGTGGAGACTTCCAGTGAGTTGTGGAGGCTTCCAGTGGGTTGTGGAGGCTTCCTGTGTGTTCTGGCGGCTTCCTGTGGGTTGTGGAGGCTTCCAGTGGGTTGTGGAGGCTTCCTGTGAGTTGTGTAGGCTTCATTTGGGTTGTGGAGGCTTCCAGTAGGTTGTGGAGGCTTCCTTTGGGTTGTAGAGGCTTCCTTTGGGTTGTGGAGGCTTCCAGTGGGTTGTGTGGCTTCCTGTGTGTTGTGGAAGCTTCCTGTATGTTGAGGAGGCTTCCAGTAGGTTATGGAGGCTTCCTATTGGTGTTTTGGTTTCCAGTGGGTTGTGGAGGCTTCATGTGCGTTGTGGAGGCTTCCAGTGGGTTGTAGAGGCTTCCTGTGGGTTGTGGAGGCTTCCTGCTGTTTGTGGAGGCTTCCAGTGCGTTGTGGAGGGTTCCTGTGTGTTGTAGAGACTTCCTGTGTGTTGTTGCTTCCTGTGTGTTGTGGAGGTTTCCTGTTTTTATAGAGGTTTCAAGTGGGTTGTGGAGGCTTCCAGTCTGCTGTAGAGGCTTCCAGAGGGTTTTGGAGGCTTCCTGTGGGGTGTAGAGGCTTCCAGAGGGTTGTGGAGGTTTCCTGTGTGTTGTGGAGTCTTCGTGTGGGTTGTAGAGGCTTCCTGTGTGTTGTGGAGGCTTCCTGTGGGTTGTGAAGGCTTCTTGTTGATCGTGGAGGTTTCCTGTGGGTTGTGGAGGCTTGCTGTGGAGGCTTCCAGTGGGTTGTGGAGGCTTCCTGTGTGTTGTGGAGGCTTCTTGTGGGTTGTGGAGGCTTCCAGTGGGTTGTGGAGGCTTCCAGCGGGTTGTGTAGGCTTCCTGTGGGTTGTGGAGGGCTTCTTGTGTTTTGTGGAGGCTTCCTGTGTGTTGTGGCGGCTTCCTGTTGGTCGTGTAGGTTTCAGTGGGTTGTGGAGGCTTCCTGTGGGTTGTGTAGGCTTCCTTTGGGTTGTGGAGGCTTCCAGTGGGTTTTGGAGGCTTCTTGTGTGTAGTTGAGGCTTCCAGTGGGTTGGTGAGGCTTCCAGTGGGTTGTGGAGGCTTCTTGTGTGTTGTGGAGGCTTCCTGTGTGTTGTGGGGGCTTCCTGTTGGTTGTGTAGGGTTCAGTGGGTTGTGGAGGCTTCCTGTGGGTTGTGTAGGCTTCCTTTGGGTTTTGGAGGCTTCCAGTGGGTTGTGGAGGCTTCGTTTAGGTTGTGGAGGCTTACTTTGGGTTGTGGAAGCTTCTTTTGGGTTGTGGAGGCTTCCAGTGGGATGTCTGGCTTCCTGTGTGTTGTGGAGGCTTCCTGTGTGTTGAGGATGCTTCCAGTTGGTTGTGGAGGTTTCCAGTGGGTTGTGGAGGCTTCATGTGCGTTGTGGAGGCTTCTAGTGGAGTGTGGAGGCCTCCTGTGGGTTGTGGAGGCTTCCTGTGGGTTGTGGAGGCTTCCTGTGGGTTGTGGAGGCTTCCTGTGTGTTGTGGAGGCTTCTTGTGGGTTGTGGAGGCTTCCAGTGGGTTGTGGAGGCTTCCAGCGGGTTGTGGAGGCTTCCTGTGGGTTGTGGAGGGCTTCTTGTGTTTTGTGGAGGCTTCCTGTGTGTTGTGGCGGCTTCCTGTTGGTTGTGTAGGTTTCAGTGGGTTGTGGAGGCTTTCTGTGGGTTGTGTAGGCTTCCTTTGGGTTGTGGAGGCTTCCAGTGGGTTTTGGAGGCTTCTTGTGTGTAGTTGAGGCTTCCAGTGAGTTGGTGAGGCTTCCAGTGGGTTGTGGAGGCTTCTTGTGTGTTGTGGAGGCTTCCTGTGTGTTGTGGGGGCTTCCTGTTGGTTGTGTAGGGTTCAGTGGGTTGTGGAGGCTTCCTGTGGGTTGTGTAGGCTTCCTTTGGGTTTTGGAGGCTTCCAGTGGGTTGTGGAGGCTTCGTTTAGGTTGTGGAGGCTTACTTTAAGTTGTGGAGGTTTCTTGTGTGTTGTGGAGGCTTCCAGTGAGTTTTTGAGGCTTCCAGTGGGTTGTGGAGGCTTCCTGTGTGTTGTGGAGGCTTCCTGTGGGTTGTGGAGGCTTCCAGTGGGTTGTGGAGGCTTCCTGTGGGTTGTGTAGGCTTCCTTTGGGTTGTGTAGGCTTCCAGTGGGTTGTGGAGACTTCCTTTGGGTTGTGGAAGCTTCTTTTGGGTTGTGGAGGCTTCCAGTGGGATGTCTGGCTTCCTGTGTGTTGTGGAGGTTTCCTGTGTGTTGAGGATGCTTCCAGTTGGTTGTGGAGGTTTCCAGTGGGTTGTGGAGGCTTCATGTGCGTTGTGGAGGCTTCTAGTGGAGTGTGGAGGCCTCCTGTGGGTTGTGGAGGCTTCCTGTGGGTTGTGGAGGCTTCCTGTGGGTTGTGGAGGCTTCCAGCTGGTTGTGGAGGCTTCCTGTGGGTTGTGTAGGCTTCCTGGGGGTTGTGGAGGCTTCATGTGGGTTGTGGAGGCTTCCTGTGTGTTGTGGAGGGTTCCTGTGGGTTGTGGAGGCTTCCTGTAAGTTGTGGAGGTTTCCTGTTTTTATAGAGGTTTCAAGTGGGTTGTGGAGGCTTCCAGTCGGTTGTGGAGGCTTCCAGAGGGGTTTGGAGGCTTCCTGTGGGGTGTAGAGGCTTCCAGAGGGTTGTGGAGGTTTCCAGTGGGTTTTGGAGGCTTCTTGTGGGTTGTGGAGGCTTCCAGTGGGTTGTGGAGGCTTCCTGCGGGTTGTAGAGGCTTCCTGTGGGTTGTGGAGGGCTTCTTGTGTGTTGTGGAGGCTTCCTGTGTGTTGTGGGGGCGTCTTGTTTGGTTGTGTAGATTTCAGTGGGTTGTGGAGGCTTCCTGTGGGTTGTGTAGGCTTCCTTTGGGTTGTGGAGGCTTCCAGTGGGTTGTGGAGGCTTCCTTTAGGTTGTAGAGGCTTACTTTGGGTTGTGGAGGCTTCTTGTGTGTTGTGGAGGCTTCCAGTGAGTTGTTGAGGCTTCCAGTGGGTTGTGGAGGCTTCCGGTGGGTTGTGGAGGATTTTTTTGTGTGTTGTGTAGGTTTCAGTGGGTTGTGGAGGGTTCCTGTGGGTTGTGTAGGCTTCCTTTAAGTTGTGGAGGCTTCCAGTGGGTTGTGGAGGCTTCCTTTAGGTTGTGGAGGCTTACTTTAAGTTGTGGAGGCTTCTTGTGTGTTGTGGAGGCTTAATTTAAGTTGTGGAGGCTTCTTGTGTGTTGTGGAGGCTTCCAGTGAGTTGTTGAGGCTTCCAGAGGGTTGTGGAGGCTTCCTGTGTGTTGTGGAGGCTTCCTGGTGGTTGTGGAGGCTTCCAGTGGGTTGTAGAGGCTTCCTGTGGGTTGTGTAGGCTTCCTTTGGGTTGTGGAGGCTTCCTGTGTGTTGTGGAGGCTTCCTGTGTGTTGAGGAGGCTTCCAGTAGGTTGTGGAGGCTTTCTGTGTGTTGTGGAGGTTTCCAGTGGGTTGTGTAGGCTTCATGTGCGTTGTGGAGGCTTCCAGTGGGGTGTGGAGGCTTTTTTGTGGGTTGTGGAGGCTTCCTGTGGGTTGTGGAGGCTTCCTGTGGGTTGTGTAGGCTTCCTGTGGGTTGTGGAGGCTTTGTTGGAAATTTCCAACACTAATACAATACTGTTGTGTTATTATTAATTATTACTAAAATATACTAATTACTGTAGTAACTAAAATTAACCAACAGTAGTGTTCACCTGAACTCATAATTGTATCTGTACAATAATGCTGGAATTCTTACGTAACCAAACGCCAGTATTGCGTCAGATTCTACCAAAATAAACACATTTTTATCCAGTGTGTTAGAGAATTGAGTTTGATTCTCTAAAATCAGCAGTATTCCGTGTGATAATTATTTACAGGTAACATAACTCCCAAATAATGCCAAATCGAGAGTTTCTAGTTACAACTGTTATCAGGTAATAAAATTTAACGTCACGCGTGAATGCCATGGAGAGAACTAAAATCATCTCCATTTCTCGTTTACCATCGTAAGACGAGAAAGTAATAATATTTAGCTCCCTAGAATTATAACCCAGTCTTTATCAAAGCATTTTAGCCACAACTGCGCGAGATAATATTATTTGTGATTAATAATTTGTGTGGCGAATGCGGGACGCCGGGGAGGGAGACGCCATTACCTTACCGTGGTAGACGCCAGCTCGAGGAGAAGTCGCCTGTGTGCGACGTGAAGACTTGTTGCGGAATTGAGCAACTCGTTTGGTGTCAGAGTCTAGGATACGTTGTGGTGAATTGTCAGCAAGATTTAACCTGACATTCAGCCCGGAACTAGTTGATTTGTTCTACGTGATCCATCGTGACCGGCCAGATAAGCGCGTCGACATCCAAGCCAAGCTAGCCACCACGTGTTCGCCACTGTGACGCTAGAGCCTGGGACGCGAGTTTCGGCAAGCTTCAACTTATACAGTGCCCTATTAGCTAAGTACACATATAACTCCCTTTTGATGCATCATTAGAGATTGTATATAGCAGGGTAGCTTCTCGTCACGTCGAGCGACATAAATAAACCACATGTTAGTAATTTCTAGTGATGTTTATTCCCAATTTCTTGAACATAGATATTTAGTAGCCTAGTACATTGCTACGTAATATCCCTTAATTTACAGTTCGCGTGTGAGGAATTCCACGAGCTGTTACTTTACCCGTATTATTCATGTCCCAGTGTTCTACGAGGAATTCCGGAGATCCCGAGGATGATTCGTGACTGATGTCTTTGAAAACGTCTTCAAGCTAGGACTTTTCGTATTTCTTTGATTATTCAAATTATCAGTATTTAATTGTCATTTATTGAGTACTGTACACTGGAGATAATATGTGTTTATTATAACTATTAATTTCTGATATTTATGATCTATATTCTTATTGGTGACAAATTTACTATTGATTCTCTAATTGGTCATAAGATTAGGTTATTACACAATGAACTGGTGTACGAACCACACTAGTTCCTAGACATATATGAAGTTCTAGCAATAACCCCCCAATGTAGGTGTTTGAGACTTTGATTCAAGTAAATTATTTATACAGCCCATTAATTACTCAAGTGATTATATTTCCTAGTATTCATCCATAGTCACTGGTTCCTCTAGGAATTTCTAATGATCACATTTTATTAGTTTCCCTCTTTACTATAAAAGTGGGTGGTCCTTCGTAATTGATTTCATTACTTTAATAATTAAATAAATAGAGTCAAGCCCCAAATGTCCCACAGGCTTCATGTGGGTTGTGGAGGCTTCCTGTGTGTTGTGGAGGGTTCCTGTGGGTTGTGGAGGCTTCCTGTGGGTTGTGGCTCCCTGTGTGTTGTGAAGGTTTCCTGTTTTTATGGAGGTTTCAAGTGGGTTGTGGAGGCTTCCAGTCGGTTGTGGAGGCTTCCAGAGGGTTTTGGAGGCTTCCTGTGGGGTGTAGAGGCTTCCAGAGGGTTGTGGAGGTTTCCTGTGTGTTGTGGAGGCTTCTTGTGTGTTGTGGAGGCTTCCTGTGGGTTGTGGAGGCTTCCTGTGTGTTGTGGAGGCTTTCTGAAGGTTGTGGAGGCTTCCAGATGGTTCTGGAGGCTTCCTGTGTGTTGTGGAGGCTTCCTGTGGGTTGTGGAGGCTTTCTGTGGGTTGTGGAGGCTTCCTGTGGGTTGTGGTGGCTTCCAGTGGGTTTTGGAGGCTTCCTGTCGATCACGAAATTTTCTTGAGAGATGTGCAAGTTTCCTGTAGGTGTGAAAGCCTCATATATGTTGTAGAGGTTTCGTGTGAGTTGTGAAAGTTTCCTGGAGGTTACAGAGGTTGTGGACTTCTTCTATGGGTTGTGGAGGTTTCCTACTAGTTGTGAATGTTTTCTGTGGTTTGTTGAATGTTGAAGATTTGCACAAGGGGGCGGGGGGTGAATTGAAGAGTTTTCACGTTGATTGTGGAAGTTTCCTGTCAATTATAGATTGTGGGTTGTGGAAGGTTCCTGTGAAATTCGGTAGTTCGGAATTTCTGTAAGTTGACTGTTTCTTATGCAATGTTGGAAGCATCCTAAGATTAGTGAAGTGCTTCCTTTGGGCTGTAAGGTTTCCTGTGGATTATGTTATTATCCTCGGAATTGTGTAGATTATCTGTGTGTTGTGTAGTATTTTCCTCTTGGTTGTGGAGATTTCCTGTTGGATATGGAAGTTTACTGTTGGTTATGGAAGTTTATTGTTGGTTATGGAAATTTCCTGTTGGTTATGGAAGTTTCCTGTTGGTTATGGAAGTTTCCTGTTGGTTATGGAAGTTTCCTGTTGGTTATGGAAAATTCCTGTTGGTTATGGAAGTTTCCTGTTGGTTATGGAGGTTTACTGTTGCTTATGGAAGTTTCCTGTTGTTATGGAAGTTTCCTGTTGGATATGGAAGTTTCCTGTTGGTTATGGAAGTTTAATGTTGGTTATGGAAGTTTACTGTTGGTTATGGAAGTTTCCTGTTGGTTATGGAAGTTTCCTGTTGGTTATGGAAGTTTAATATTGGTTATGGAAGTTTACTGTTGGTTATGGAAGTTTCCTGTTGGTTATGGAAGTTTCCTGTTGGTTTTGTAGGTTTACTGTTGGGTATGGAAGTTTACTGTTGGTTATGGAAGTTTCCTGTTGGTTATGGAAGTTTCCTGTTGGTTATGGAAGTTTACTGTTGGTTATGGAAATTTACTGTTGGTTATGGAAGTTTACTGTTATATATGGAAGTTTCCTTCTGGTTATGGAAGTTTCCTTCTGGTTATGGAGATTTCCTTCTGGTTATGGAAGTTTCCTTCTGGTTATGGAAGTTTCCTTCTGGTTATGGAAGTTTCCTTCTGGTTATGGAAGTTTCCTTCTGGTTATGGAAGTTTCCTTCTGGTTATGGAAGTTTCCTTCTGGTTATGGAAGTTTCCTTCTGGTTATGGAAGTTTCCTTCTGGTTATGGAAGTTTCCTTCTGGTTATGGAAGTTTCCTTCTGGTTATGGAAGTTTCCTTCTGGTTATGGAAGTTTCTTGTTGGTTATGGAAGTTTCCTGTTGGTTATGGAAGTTTCCTGTTGGTTATGGAAGTTTCCTGTTGGTTATGGAAGTTTCCTGTTGCTTATGGAAGTTTCCTGTTGGTTATGGAAGTTTCCTGTTGCTTATGGAAGTTTCCTGCTGGTTATGGAAGTTTCCTTCTGGTTATGGAAGTTTCCTTCTGGTTATGGAATTTTCCTTCTAGTTATGGAAGTTTCCTGTTGGTTATGAAAGTTTCCTGTTGGTTATGGAAGTTTCCTTCTTTTTATGGAAGTTTCCTTCTAGTTATGGAAGTTTCCTTTTGGTTATGGAAGTTTCCTGCTGGTTATTGAAGTTTCATTCTGGTTATGGAAGTTTCCTTCTGGTTATGGAAGTTTCCTTCTGGTTATGGAAGTTTCATGTTGCTTATGGAAGTTTCCTGTTGTTATGGAAGTTTCCTGCTGGTTATGGAAGTTTCCTTCTGGTTATGAAAGTTTCCTTCTGGTTATGGAAGTTTCCTTCTGGTTATGGAAGTTTCCTTCTGGTTATGGAAGTTTCCTTCTGGTTACGGAAGTTTCCTGTTGCTTATGGAAGTTTCCTGTTGTTATGGAAGTTTCCTGCTGGTTATGGAAGTTTCCTGCTGGTTATGGAAGTTTCCTTCTGGTTATGGAAGTTTCCTGTTGCTTATGGAAGTTTCCTGTTGTTATGGAAGTTTCCTGCTGGTTATGGAAGTTTCCTGTTGGTTATGGAAGTTTCTTGGTGCTTATGGAAGTTTCCTGCTGGTTATGGAAGTTTCCTGCTAGTTATGGAAGTTTCCTGTTGTTATGGAAGTTTCCTGTTGGTTATGGAAGTTTCCTGCTGGTTATGGAATTTTCCTGCTGGATATGGAAGTTTCCTGTTGGTTATGGAAGTTTCCTGTTGGTTATGGAAGTTTCCTGTTGGTTATGGAAGTTTCCTGTTGGTTATGGAAGTTTCCTTCTAGTTATGGAAGTTTCCTTCTGGTTATGGAAGTTTCCTGCTGGTTATGGAAGTTTCATTCTGGTTATGGAAGTTTCCTTCTGGTTATGGAAGTTTCCTGCTGGTTATGGAAGTTTCCTTCTGGTTATGGAAGTTTCCTTCTGGTTATGGAAGTTTCCTTCTGGTTATGGAAGTTTCCTGTTGGTTATGGAAGTTTCCTGTTGGGTATGGAAGTTTCCTGTTGGTTATGGAAGTTTCCTTCTAGTTATGGAAGTTTCCTTCTGGTTATGGAAGTTTCCTGCTGGTTATGGAAGTTTCATTCTGGTTATGGAAGTTTCCTTCTGGTTATGGAAGTTTCCTGCTGGTTATGGAAGTTTCCTTCTGGTTATGGAAGTTTCCTTCTGGTTATGGAAGTTTCCTGTTGCTTATGGAAGTTTCCTGTTGTTATGGAAGTTTCCTGCTTGTTATGGAAGTTTCCTGCTTGTTATGGAAGTTTCCTTCTGGTTATGGAAGTTTCCTTCTGGTTATGGAAGTTTCCTTCTGGTTATGGAAGTTTCCTTCTGGTTATGGAAGTTTCGTTCTGGTTATGGAAGTTTCTTGTTGGTTATGGAAATTTACTGTTGGTTATGGAAGTTTACTGTTGTATATGGAAGTTTCCTGCTGGTTATGGAAGTTTCCTTCTGGTTATGGAAGTTTCCTTCTGGTTATGGAAGTTTCCTTCTGGTTATGGAAGTTTCCTTCTGGTTATGTAAGTTTCTTGTTGGTTATGGATGTTTCCTGTTGGTTATGGAAGTTTCCTGTTGCTTATGGAAGTTTCCTGTTGGTTATGGAAGTTTCCTGTTGATTATGGAAGTTTCTCGTTGGTTATGGAAGTTTCCTGTTGGTTATGGAAGTTTCCTGTTGGTTATGGAAGTTTCCTGTTGCTTATGGAAGTTTCCTGCTGGTTATGGAAGTTTCCTTCTGGTTATGGAAGTTTCTTTCTGGTTATGGAAGTTTCCTTCTGGTTATGGAAGTTTCCTTCTGGTTATGGAAGTTTCTTGTTGGTTATGGAAGTTTCCTGTTGGTTATGGAAGTTTCCTGTTGCTTATGGAAGTTTCCTGCTGGTTATGGAAGTTTCCTGTTGGTTATGGAAGTTTCTTGTTGGTTATGGAAGTTTCCTGCTGGTTATGGAAGTTTCTTGTTGGTTATGGAAATTTACTGTTGGTTATGGAAGTTTACTGTTATATATGGAAGTTTCCTGCTGGTTATGGAAGTTTCCTTCTGGTTATGGAAGTTTCCTTCTGGTTATGGAAGTTTCCTTCTAGTTATGGAAGTTTCCTTCTGGTTATGGAAGTTTCCTGCTGGTTATGGAAGTTTCATTCTGGTTATGGAAGTTTCCTTCTGGTTATGGAAGTTTCCTGCTGGTTATGGAAGTTTCCTTCTGGTTATGGAAGTTTCCTTCTGGTTATGGAAGTTTCTTCTGGTTATGGAAGTTTCCTGTTGGTTATGGAAGTTTCCTGTTGGGTATGGAAGTTTCCTGTTGGTTATGGAAGTTTCCTTCTTGTTATGGAAGTTTCCTTCTGGTTATGGAAGTTTCCTGCTGGTTATGGAAGTTTCATTCTGGTTATGGAAGTTTCCTTCTGGTTATGGAAGTTTCCTGCTGGTTATGGAAGTTTCCTTCTGGTTATGGAAGTTTCCTTCTGGTTATGGAAGTTTCCTGTTGCTTATGGAAGTTTACTGTTATATATGGAAGTTTCCTGCTGGTTATGGAAGTTTCCTTCTGGTTATGGAAGTTTCCTTCTGGTTATGGAAGTTTCCTTCTGGTTATGGAAGTTTCCTTCTGGTTATAGAAGTTTCTTGTTGGTTATGGATGTTTCCTGTTGGTTATGGAAGTTTCCTGTTGCTTATGGAAGTTTCCTGTTGGTTATGGAAGTTTCCTGTTGATTATGGAAGTTTCTCGTTGGTTATGGAAGTTTCCTGTTGGTTATGGAAGTTTCCTGTTGGTTATGGAAGTTTCCTGTTGCTTATGGAAGTTTCCTGTTGGTTATGGAAGTTTCCTTCTGATTATGGAAGTTTCTTTCTGGTTATGGAAGTTTCCTTCTGGTTATGGAAGTTTCCTTCTGGTTATGGAAGTTTCTTGTTGGTTATGGAAGTTTCCTGTTGGTTATGGAAGTTTCCTGTTGCTTAGGGAAGTTTCCTGCTGGTTATGGAAGTTTCCTGTTGGTTATGGAAGTTTCTTGTTGGTTATGGAAGTTTCCTGCTGGTTATGGAAGTTTCTTGTTGGTTATGGAAATTTACTGTTGGTTATGGAAGTTTACTGTTATATATGGAAGTTTCCTGCTGGTTATGGAAGTTTCCTTCTGGTTATGGAAGTTTCCTTCTGGTTATGGAAGTTTCCTTCTGGTTATGGAATTTTCTTGTTGGTTATGGAAATTTACTGTTATATATGGAAGTTTCCTGCTGGTTATGGAAGTTTCCTTCAGGTTATGGAAGTTTCCTTCTGGTTATGGAAGTTTCCTTCTGGTTATGGAAGTTTCCTTCTGGTTATGGAAGTTTCCTTCTGGTTATGGAAGTTTCCTTCTGGTTATGGAAGTTTCCTGTTGGTTATGGAAATTTACTGTTGGTTATGGAAGTTTGCTGTTATATATGGAAGTTTCCTGCTGGTAATGGAAGTTTCCTGCTGGTTATGGAAGTTTCCTTCTGGTTATGGAAGTTTCCTTCTGGTTATGGAAGTTTCCTTCTGGTTATGGAAGTTTCCTTCTGGTTATGGAAGTTTCCTGTTGCTTATGGAAGTTTCCTGTTGTTATGGAAGTTTCCTGCTGGTTATGGAAGTTTCCTTCTGGTTATGGAAGTTTCCTTCTGGTTATAGAAGTTTCCTTCTGATTATGGAAGTTTCCTTCTGGTTATGGAAGTTTCCTTTTGGTTATGGAAGTTTCCTTCTGGTTATGGAAGTTTCCTGCTGGTTATGGAAGTTTCATTCTGGTTATGGAAGTTTCCTTCTGGTTATGGAAGTTTCCTGTTGTTATGGAAGTTTCCTGTTGGTTATGGAAGTTTCCTGGTGCTTATGGAAGTTTCCTGCTGGTTATGGAAGTTTCCTGCTAGTTATGGAAGTTTACTGTTGTTATGGAAGTTTCCTGTTGGTTATGGAAGTTTCCTGCTGGTTATGGAATTTTCCTGCTGGTTATGGAAGTTTCCTTTTTGGTTATGGAAGTTTCCTGCTGGTTATGGAAGTTTCTTGTTGGTTATGGAAATTTACTGTTGGTTATGGAAGTTTACTGTTATATATGGAAGTTTCCTGCTGGTTATGGAAGTTTCCTTCTGGTTATTTTAAGTTTCCTTCTGGTTATGGAAGTTTCCTTCTGGTTATGGAAGTTTCCTGCTGGTTATGGAAGTTTCTTGTTGGTTATTGAAATTTACTGTTATATATGGAAGTTTCCTGCTGGTTATGGAAGTTTCCTTCTGGTTATGGAAGTTTCCTTCTGGTTATGGAAGTTTCCTTCTGGTTATGGAGGTTTCTTGTTGGTTATGGAAGTTTCCTGCTGGTTATGAAAGTTTCCTGTTGGTTATGGAAGTTTCCTTCTGGTTATGGAAGTTTCTTGTTGGTTATGGAAGTTTCCTGTTGGTTATGAAAGTTTCCTGTTGGTTATGGAAGTTTCCATCTGGTTATGGAAGTTTCCTTCTAGTTATGGAAGTTTCCTTCTGGTTATGGAAGTTTCCTGCTGGTTTTGGAAGTTTCATTCTGGTTATGGAAGTTTCCTGCTGGTTATGGAAGTTTCCTGCTGGTTATGGAAGTTTCCTGTTGTTATGGAAGTTTCCTGCTGGTTATGGAAGTTTCGTTCTGGTTATGGAAGTTTCCTGTTGCTTATGGAAGTTTCCTGCTGCTTATGGAAGTTTCCTGCTGGTTATGGAAGTTTCCTTCTGGTTATGGAAGTTTCCTTATGGTTATAGAAGTTTCCTGTTGCTTATGGAAGTTTCCTTCTGGTTATGGAAGTTTCCTTCTGGTTATGGAAGTTTCCTGTTGCTTATGGAAGTTTCATTCTGGTTATGGAAGTTTCCTTCTGGTTATGGAAGTTTCCTTCTGGTTATGGAAGTTTCCTGTTGCTTATGGAAGTTTCCTGTTGTTATGGAAGTCTCCTGCTGGTTATGGAAGTTTCCTGCTGGTTATGGAAGTTTCCTGCTGGTTATGGAAGTTTCCTTCTGGTTATGGAAGTTTCCTGTTGCTTATGGAAGTTTCCTGTTGTTATGGAAGTTTCCTGCTGGTTATGGAAGTTTCCTGTTGGTTATGGAAGTTTCTTGGTGCTTATGGAAGTTTCCTGCTGGTTATGGAAGTTTCCTGCTAGTTATGGAAGTTTCCTGTTGTTATGGAAGTTTCCTGTTGGTTATGGAAGTTTCCTGCTGGTTATGGAATTTTCCTGCTGGATATGGAAGTTTCCTGTTGGTTATGGAAGTTTCCTGTTGGTTATGGAAGTTTCCTGTTGGTTATGGAAGTTTCCTGTTGGTTATGGAAGTTTCCTTCTAGTTATGGAAGTTTCCTTCTGGTTATGGAAGTTTCCTGCTGGTTATGGAAGTTTCATTCTGGTTATGGAAGTTTCCTTCTGGTTATGGAAGTTTCCTGCTGGTTATGGAAGTTTCCTTCTGGTTATGGAAGTTTCCTTCTGGTTATGGAAGTTTCCTTCTGGTTATGGAAGTTTCCTGTTGGTTATGGAAGTTTCCTGTTGGGTATGGAAGTTTCCTGTTGGTTATGGAAGTTTCCTTCTAGTTATGGAAGTTTCCTTCTGGTTATGGAAGTTTCCTGCTGGTTATGGAAGTTTCATTCTGGTTATGGAAGTTTCCTTCTGGTTATGGAAGTTTCCTGCTGGTTATGGAAGTTTCCTTCTGGTTATGGAAGTTTCCTTCTGGTTATGGAAGTTTCCTGTTGCTTATGGAAGTTTCCTGTTGTTATGGAAGTTTCCTGCTTGTTATGGAAGTTTCCTGCTTGTTATGGAAGTTTCCTTCTGGTTATGGAAGTTTCCTTCTGGTTATGGAAGTTTCCTTCTGGTTATGGAAGTTTCCTTCTGGTTATGGAAGTTTCGTTCTGGTTATGGAAGTTTCTTGTTGGTTATGGAAATTTACTGTTGGTTATGGAAGTTTACTGTTGTATATGGAAGTTTCCTGCTGGTTATGGAAGTTTCCTTCTGGTTATGGAAGTTTCCTTCTGGTTATGGAAGTTTCCTTCTGGTTATGGAAGTTTCCTTCTGGTTATGTAAGTTTCTTGTTGGTTATGGATGTTTCCTGTTGGTTATGGAAGTTTCCTGTTGCTTATGGAAGTTTCCTGTTGGTTATGGAAGTTTCCTGTTGATTATGGAAGTTTCTCGTTGGTTATGGAAGTTTCCTGTTGGTTATGGAAGTTTCCTGTTGGTTATGGAAGTTTCCTGTTGCTTATGGAAGTTTCCTGCTGGTTATGGAAGTTTCCTTCTGGTTATGGAAGTTTCTTTCTGGTTATGGAAGTTTCCTTCTGGTTATGGAAGTTTCCTTCTGGTTATGGAAGTTTCTTGTTGGTTATGGAAGTTTCCTGTTGGTTATGGAAGTTTCCTGTTGCTTATGGAAGTTTCCTGCTGGTTATGGAAGTTTCCTGTTGGTTATGGAAGTTTCTTGTTGGTTATGGAAGTTTCCTGCTGGTTATGGAAGTTTCTTGTTGGTTATGGAAATTTACTGTTGGTTATGGAAGTTTACTGTTATATATGGAAGTTTCCTGCTGGTTATGGAAGTTTCCTTCTGGTTATGGAAGTTTCCTTCTGGTTATGGAAGTTTCCTTCTAGTTATGGAAGTTTCCTTCTGGTTATGGAAGTTTCCTGCTGGTTATGGAAGTTTCATTCTGGTTATGGAAGTTTCCTTCTGGTTATGGAAGTTTCCTGCTGGTTATGGAAGTTTCCTTCTGGTTATGGAAGTTTCCTTCTGGTTATGGAAGTTTCCTTCTGGTTATGGAAGTTTCCTGTTGGTTATGGAAGTTTCCTGTTGGGTATGGAAGTTTCCTGTTGGTTATGGAAGTTTCCTTCTTGTTATGGAAGTTTCCTTCTGGTTATGGAAGTTTCCTGCTGGTTATGGAAGTTTCATTCTGGTTATGGAAGTTTCCTTCTGGTTATGGAAGTTTCCTGCTGGTTATGGAAGTTTCCTTCTGGTTATGGAAGTTTCCTTCTGGTTATGGAAGTTTCCTGTTGCTTATGGAAGTTTACTGTTATATATGGAAGTTTCCTGCTGGTTATGGAAGTTTCCTTCTGGTTATGGAAGTTTCCTTCTGGTTATGGAAGTTTCCTTCTGGTTATGGAAGTTTCCTTCTGGTTATAGAAGTTTCTTGTTGGTTATGGATGTTTCCTGTTGGTTATGGAAGTTTCCTGTTGCTTATGGAAGTTTCCTGTTGGTTATGGAAGTTTCCTGTTGATTATGGAAGTTTCTCGTTGGTTATGGAAGTTTCCTGTTGGTTATGGAAGTTTCCTGTTGGTTATGGAAGTTTCCTGTTGCTTATGGAAGTTTCCTGTTGGTTATGGAAGTTTCCTTCTGATTATGGAAGTTTCTTTCTGGTTATGGAAGTTTCCTTCTGGTTATGGAAGTTTCCTTCTGGTTATGGAAGTTTCTTGTTGGTTATGGAAGTTTCCTGTTGGTTATGGAAGTTTCCTGTTGCTTAGGGAAGTTTCCTGCTGGTTATGGAAGTTTCCTGTTGGTTATGGAAGTTTCTTGTTGGTTATGGAAGTTTCCTGCTGGTTATGGAAGTTTCTTGTTGGTTATGGAAATTTACTGTTGGTTATGGAAGTTTACTGTTATATATGGAAGTTTCCTGCTGGTTATGGAAGTTTCCTTCTGGTTATGGAAGTTTCCTTCTGGTTATGGAAGTTTCCTTCTGGTTATGGAATTTTCTTGTTGGTTATGGAAATTTACTGTTATATATGGAAGTTTCCTGCTGGTTATGGAAGTTTGCTTCAGGTTATGGAAGTTTCCTTCTGGTTATGGAAGTTTCCTTCTGGTTATGGAAGTTTCCTTCTGGTTATGGAAGTTTCCTTCTGGTTATGGAAGTTTCCTTCTGGTTATGGAAGTTTCCTGTTGGTTATGGAAATTTACTGTTGGTTATGGAAGTTTGCTGTTATATATGGAAGTTTCCTGCTGGTAATGGAAGTTTCCTGCTGGTTATGGAAGTTTCCTTCTGGTTATGGAAGTTTCCTTCTGGTTATGGAAGTTTCCTTCTGGTTATGGAAGTTTCCTTCTGGTTATGGAAGTTTCCTGTTGCTTATGGAAGTTTCCTGTTGTTATGGAAGTTTCCTGCTGGTTATGGAAGTTTCCTTCTGGTTATGGAAGTTTCCTTCTGGTTATAGAAGTTTCCTTCTGATTATGGAAGTTTCCTTCTGGTTATGGAAGTTTCCTTTTGGTTATGGAAGTTTCCTTCTGGTTATGGAAGTTTCCTGCTGGTTATGGAAGTTTCATTCTGGTTATGGAAGTTTCCTTCTGGTTATGGAAGTTTCCTGTTGTTATGGAAGTTTCCTGTTGGTTATGGAAGTTTCCTGGTGCTTATGGAAGTTTCCTGCTGGTTATGGAAGTTTCCTGCTAGTTATGGAAGTTTACTGTTGTTATGGAAGTTTCCTGTTGGTTATGGAAGTTTCCTGCTGGTTATGGAATTTTCCTGCTGGTTATGGAAGTTTCCTTTTTGGTTATGGAAGTTTCCTGCTGGTTATGGAAGTTTCTTGTTGGTTATGGAAATTTACTGTTGGTTATGGAAGTTTACTGTTATATATGGAAGTTTCCTGCTGGTTATGGAAGTTTCCTTCTGGTTATTTTAAGTTTCCTTCTGGTTATGGAAGTTTCCTTCTGGTTATGGAAGTTTCCTGCTGGTTATGGAAGTTTCTTGTTGGTTATTGAAATTTACTGTTATATATGGAAGTTTCCTGCTGGTTATGGAAGTTTCCTTCTGGTTATGGAAGTTTCCTTCTGGTTATGGAAGTTTCCTTCTGGTTATGGAGGTTTCTTGTTGGTTATGGAAGTTTCCTGCTGGTTATGAAAGTTTCCTGTTGGTTATGGAAGTTTCCTTCTGGTTATGGAAGTTTCTTGTTGGTTATGGAAGTTTCCTGTTGGTTATGAAAGTTTCCTGTTGGTTATGGAAGTTTCCATCTGGTTATGGAAGTTTCCTTCTAGTTATGGAAGTTTCCTTCTGGTTATGGAAGTTTCCTGCTGGTTTTGGAAGTTTCATTCTGGTTATGGAAGTTTCCTGCTGGTTATGGAAGTTTCCTGCTGGTTATGGAAGTTTCCTGTTGTTATGGAAGTTTCCTGCTGGTTATGGAAGTTTCGTTCTGGTTATGGAAGTTTCCTGTTGCTTATGGAAGTTTCCTGCTGCTTATGGAAGTTTCCTGCTGGTTATGGAAGTTTCCTTCTGGTTATGGAAGTTTCCTTATGGTTATAGAAGTTTCCTGTTGCTTATGGAAGTTTCCTTCTGGTTATGGAAGTTTCCTTCTGGTTATGGAAGTTTCCTGTTGCTTATGGAAGTTTCATTCTGGTTATGGAAGTTTCCTTCTGGTTATGGAAGTTTCCTTCTGGTTATGGAAGTTTCCTGTTGCTTATGGAAGTTTCCTGTTGTTATGGAAGTCTCCTGCTGGTTATGGAAGTTTCCTGCTGGTTATGGAATTTTCCTGCTGGTTATGGAAGTTTCCTGTTGGTTATGGAAGTTTCCTTCTGGTTTCTTGCCTTTGTGGAGGTTTCCTCACTGGTTTCAATGGAGTAGCTCCCTTGACTTCATTGTCTTTGCTAGCTTTACTTGTGCTCCTTAACTCTGATTTCACTGATACAGATCTTTGTCTACTGTGTCCCTGTGTCTTTGTTTCTTGTTTGTTATCTCTGTTTCTGTTATCTATCATTTTGTCTATGTCTGTTCTTCAATAAAATGTTCGTGGTGTTTATGCCCACTTCCATGAACATCAACTTATAATCATGGCATTTTCCCAGCTTTGTGTTTATCTCCAGGAGCTGATGCTTGGCGCTCGTCCTGGTCACTTCCGTCGTTATTCCTTTCTCTCTTTCCCTCCAGCTTTTGCTGGGGCCCATAACTCTCCTGCTCTCTTGATCCGTCTTGATATTACCTTCGTCCTCCTACTTTTCTATTCGTCCATCCAGTGTCCTGCGGCCCGTAGCTTTGTGAGTAAATGGTATACAGTCTGTTCCATTGATCTCCCCCAAATGTCCCGCTTTCTCTTCCTGATCATAAACACCTGGTGGACTCCTGACCAGAGCCTATGCTCCTTTTGGGTGATTTTAACTCTCTAAGATCACAGATGGCGTCTAAGTATTCCGATGGTGTAGGCTGCTGCGTTGTATTTCCTGACTACACCCATATGTGTCGCTTGCCTCCAGAGACTTGCATATTTACTGCAGAACTTTATGCAATTTTGTATGTTCCTCTCACCTGAGCTCTAGGAAACTCGAACCATGGACCAAACGCGTGTGTGAGGCCGAGGCTCTATCGCACGAGCTATTAAGTAATCTTAATAAGGAAAGTTTCCAGAAGTGTCATCCTGCTGCTGCCAAACTGGAATGAACTCGATGATGCCTCATAGGGAGGCTGATGCCTCCGTTAAGGAGGCTATCCGCACTTGTCCCATCTCCCGTAAAGATGTTCCTTATTCCAACTTCTACCCAGTTATTCATACCTCTATCCGTGCCCGTTGGCACGGGTTGTCTTTGGTCTTCTGTTACTGGTAATATGCTGCGTGTTCTTAAGGGTAATGTGTCCCTTTGGCCTTCCTCCAGCCACTGTAACCGGCGGTGGGAAACGGCTATGGCAAGGTTATGTATTGACCATACACGTTTAACTCACGGGCACTAAATGTAGCGCCGCCCTGCTCCTTTTTGTCCAAACTGCTTTGTCCCTCTTACGGTCACTCTCTTATCCTTGTTGAATGTCCGGACCTCCAGGATGTGCGTGTGTCTTACTTCCCAACTGTCCCTCGCGGTCACCTGTCACCTGATACCATCCTTGGTGTATCAGATACTTTATATATCGTTCGCGTTATGTGCTGTTGTTCTGGTATTGGCCTCCTTAGTGATATTTAGCGCCCTATGAATGTCCCACACATCTGACGGTGCTACATAGTCCCCCGGGCTTGGTGCCTTCTTTTGTTAATTATTTACTTACTTTTATACCACAAGTCATCATACCAGACTATTGACCGCGAGTTATTATGCCACATCAAGGACTAACTAGTCATTATACAATGCTACTGACGAACCGGTCATTATACCAAGCAGACAAGTCTTCATTATTTAAAAAAAACTTTTTAATAGAAACGGCCTTTTTTAAAATCGTTAAGAAATCATCCTTAACGCTGGAGGTCAGAATCATCTCACATCTCAGCATTTATTGGACGTTAATGGTCATTATCGAATGTAATTTCGTGAAAATGTTTCCCTTAAGATGGTAGAGGGAGGTGGTGTGACGTAGGCAGTGACGTCACTAGGCTCCGCCTCTCCCTCTTGCCTCTGCAAGAGCTCGTCCACGTGGGAGTCAGTCAGTGCGCCGATGGCAGTCATAGTGGGCGGGTGTACGGATGTTGCTTCACATTAAGCTCTTGTTGTCCTAGAAAATGAAAAGTATTTTGTTTAAAGACATTTCAGGTAAAGATTATTAAAACCTGATTGATTTTAAGTGTTAAGGAAGATAATTGTTAAACTCCACAAACTGAAGTTTCGCGATGAAATTTCACTAATTTTGTTTTGAAAATTGTTTTTGGAGTGTGATCAGTGACCTAAACTATAATAAAGTTCAGGAAGTTTTAGAAAAATATAAATAATTCAAAGCCTGGTCGAGATAAGACATATACTCGCCACAGAAACAGTAAGTTATTGAAGACATATATACAGGAAGTCGCGAGGAATATTTTCGCGAGTTTCCCGAAGCCTCGCGAACATTATTGCGGGAAAAGCGCGAGTATTCGGGAATATTGTTGACAAAGGTGAATATTATTGTTGTGTTGGTATTGACCAGGTTGTTAATGACGCCACATTTATTGCCTTATTACTTACTTAAGCAAACACGTATGTTTAATGATGACTTACTGAATCATATTTGTGTGACGGAATGTGTTTGGTATATTGATAACGATGTGTGTTTGTACCAGTGACGATATTAAAGTCTCGCCTGAACCTGACGCTTCTGTTCACCTAACAGTAAATAGGTAACTAGGAGTTAGTCAGATGTTGCGGGCTGCTTTCTGGAGATATTGCGTGTGTATGTGTGCGTGTGTGTGTGTGTGTGTGTGTGTGTGTGTGTGTGTGTGTGTGTGTGTGTGTGTGTGTGTGTGTGTGTGTGTGTGTGTGTGTACTCACCTAGTTGTGCTTGCGGGGGTTGAGATCTGGCTCTTTGGTCCCGCCTCTCAACCGTCAATCAACTGGTGTACAGGTTCCTGAGCCTTCTGGGCTCTATCATATCTACATTTGAAACTGTGTATGGAGTCAGCCTCCACCACATCACTGCCTAATGCATTCCACCTGTTAACTACTCTGACACTGAAAAAGTTCTTTCTAACGTCCCGTTGTTCGGGTACTCTCATGTTAAACAGTTTATCCTTATCTCCCTTGTCAATTCCTCTGAGAATTTTGTAGGTAGTGATCATGTCTCCCTTTACTCTTCTGTCTTCCAGAGTCGTGAGGTGCATTTCTCGCAGTCTTTCCTCGTATCTCATGCCTCCTAGGTCTTGGACTCACCTAGTGGCATACCTTGTAAACATTTCCCAGCTTCTTATGCTTAACAAGGTACGGGCTCCATGCTGGGGCCGCATACTCCAGGATTGGTCTTACATATGTGGTATACAAGGTTCAGAATGATTCCTTACACAGGTTCCTGAAGGCAGTTCTAATGTTAGCCAGCCTCGCATATGCCGCACATGTATTTCTTTTAATGTGGGCTTCAGGAGACAGGTTTGGTGTGATATCAACTCCTAGATCTTTCTCTCTGTTCGTTTCATTAAGTACTTCATGTATTTGTGTGAGTGCGTGTGTACTCACCTAGTTGTGCTTGTGGGGGTTGAGTTCTGGCTCTTTAGTCCCGCCTCTAAACTGTCAATCAATTGATTTACAGGTTCCTGAGCCAATTGGGCTCATATCTACGCTTGAAACTATGAATGGAGTTTGCCCTCACCACATCACTTCCTAATGCATTCCATTTGTCAACTACTCTGACACTAAAAATGTTCTTTCTAATATCTCTGTGACTCATTTGGGCACTCAATTTCCAACTGTGAGTTTTGTGTGTGTATGTGTGTGTGTGTGTGTGTGTGTGTGTGTGTGTGTGTGTGTGTGTGTGTGTGTGTGTGTGTGTGTGTACTCACCTAGTTGTGTCTGCAGGATCGAGCATTGACTCTTGGATCCCGCCTTTCGAGCATCGGTTCTTTACAGCAATGACTCCTGTCCCATTTCCTTATCATACCTGGTTTTAAAATTATGAATAGTATTTGCTTCCACGACCTGTTCCTGAAGTGCATTCCATTTTCCCACTACTCTCATGCTAAAAGAAAACTTCCTAACATCTCTGTGACTCATCTGAGTTTCCAGCTTCCATCCATGTCCCCTCGTTCTGTTACTATTCCGTGTGAACATTTCGTTTATGTCCACTATGTCAATCCCTCTGAGCATTTTATACGTTCCTATCATGTCCCCCCTCTCCCTTCTTCTTTCTAGTGTCGTAAGGCACAGTTCCCTCAGGCGCTCCTCATACCCCATCCCTCGTAGGTCTGGGACGAGACTTGTTGCAAACCTCTGAACCTTTTCCAGTTTCATTATATGCTTCTTCAGATGGGGACTCCATGATGAGGCGGCATACTCTAAGACTGGCCTCACGTAGGCAGTGTAAAGTGCCCTAAATGCCTCCTTACTTAGGTTTCTGAATGATGTTCTAACTTTTGCCAGTGTAGAGTACGCTGCTGTCGTTATCCTATTTATATGTGCTTCAGGAGATAGATTAGGTGTTACGTCCACCCCCAGGTCTCTTTCACGCGTCGTTACAGGTAGGCTGTTCCCCTTCATTGTGTACTGTCCCTTTGGCCTCCTATCTCCTAGTCCCATTTCCATAACTTTACATTTGCTCGTGTTGAATTCCAGTAGCCATTTCTCTGACCATCTCTGCAACCTGTTCAGGTCCTCTTGGAGGATCCTGCAATCCTCATCTGTCACAACTCTTCTCATCAACTTTGCGTCATCCGCAAACATCGACATGTAGGACTCTACGCCTGTAAACATGTCGTTAACATACAAGAAATAGAATTGGTCCCAGCACTGGTGTTCTGGGACAAATTCACACACACCAACCTAGAATTGGTGTGTGTGTGTGTGTGTGTGTGTGTGTGTGTGTGTGTGTGTGTGTGTGTGTGAGAGAGAGAGAGAGAGAGAGAGTATATGTGATTGTATGTATTCAACTATTTGTGTTTGCGAGGGCTGAGCTCTGCTCTTTCGGCTCGCCTCTCAACTCTCAATCACCTTTTTTTATCCCCCCCCAGGAGGCAGCCCGTAACAGCTGTCTAACTCCCAGGTACCTATTTACTGCTAGGTGAACAGTGCATTAGGATGAAAGAAACCCTGCCCACTTTTTCCGCCATCGCCGGGGATCGAATCCCGGTCCCCAAGATTATGAGTCTTAGTGCTGTCCACTCAGCCACCAGACGCCTCTGCTGCACATGTGAATGCAGGTGTGTGTGTGTACCCCACCTGGTTACCTAATTGTGCTTGCGAGGGTTGAGCTCTGGCTCTTTGGTCCCGCCTCTCACGTGTCAATCAACTGTTGTACAGATGCCTGAGTCAACTGGGCTCTAGCAAATTTAAATTTGAAAATGTATATTGAATCAGCCTCCACCACATCACTGCCTAATGCATTCCATATAATAACTACCCTGACACTGAAAAAGTTCTTTCTAACGTCCCTGTGGCTCATGTGGGTACTCAGTTTCCACCTGTGTCCCCTTGTTCGCGTTACACCCGTGTTAAACAGTTTATTTTTATTTACCTTGTCAATTCCTCTGAGAATTTTGTAGGAAGTGACCATGTCTCCCATTACTCTTCTTTCATGTGTGTGTATGTGGGTTTATGTGAGTGCATGAGAGGCATGTTTGTGGTATACAGTCAGAAAGGCGGGGTCCAGGAGCTAACACAATACTGCAGACAAGAGCAGTAACTGTTCACTCGCATTTGTTTATATAACCATCTATATTGGCCTCTCTCCCTCCCTCTGCCTCCCTCTCCCTCTCTTTCTCCCTCTCTTTCTCCCTCTCTTTCTCTCTTTCTCTGCCTCCCTCCCTTTCTCTGCCTCCCTCTCTTTCTCTCTCTCTCTGCCTCCCTCCCTCTCTCTCTCTTTGCCTCTCTGTCTACCTCCCTCTCTCTGTCTCCCTCCCTCTCTCTGTCTCCCTCCCTCTCTCTGCCTCCCTCCCTCTCTCTGCCTCCCTCTCCCTCTCTTTCTCTCTCTCTCTGCCTCCCTACCTCTCTCTTTGCCTCTCTCTCTCTCTCTTTCTCTCTTTCTCTTTCTCTCTCTCTCTCTCTCTCTCTCTCTCTCTCTCTCTCTCTCTCTCTCTCTCTCTCTCTCTCGCTCTCTCTCTCTCTCTCTCTCTCTCTCTCTCTCTCTCTCTCTCTCTCTGTCTCCCTCCCTCTCTCTGTCTCCCTCCCTCCCTCTCTCTGTCTCCCTCCCTCTCTCTGCCTCCCTCCCTCTCTCTCCCTCCCTCCCTCTCTCTGTCTCCCTCCCTCTCTCTGCCTCCCTCCCTCTCTCTCCCTCCCTCCCTCTCTCTGCCTCCCTCCCTCTCTCTGTCTCCCTCCCTCTCTCTGTCTCCCTCCCTCTTTCTCCCTCCCTCCCTCTCTCTGTCTCCCTCCCTCTCTCTGTCTCCCTCCCTCTCTCTCCCTCCCTCCCTCTCTCTGTCTCCCTCCCTCTCTCTGCCTCCCTCCCTCTCTCTCCCTCCCTCCCTCTCTCTCCCTCCCTCCCTCTCTCTGTCTCCCTCCCTCTCTCTGTCTCCCTCTCTCTGCCTCCCTCCCTCTCTCTCCCTCCCTCCCTCTCTTAATTAAGA
The DNA here is from genome assembly GCF_040958095.1 of Procambarus clarkii. Classification (NCBI taxonomy): domain Eukaryota; kingdom Metazoa; phylum Arthropoda; class Malacostraca; order Decapoda; family Cambaridae; genus Procambarus; species Procambarus clarkii. The sequence continues at coordinate 26,437,675 of NC_091223.1, forward strand.
CAATTTACATAAGGCCTACATACAAACAAGGTCTCTAATTCATTTCATCTTGAAAATCAAATTTCTGTGATTTACATTATTTCAAGTGTCTTATCTTGCTTTAAGATCTCCGGGATATACTATGGGAGGCCATGCGTATGATAATTTATAGGTCAATGAACGTCTTTACGTGTCTCTAAACTTCCTCAGATCTCCAGAGAGAGGGACTCAGTGGAGAGCAACACTAAGGTAAAGCTGGTAAGAGAGACGGCAGACGTTTATATATTGTGGAGACTGGATGATATTCGCCAGAAATTGTGCTTGTCGACTTTTATTTCCTTCGTCGTGTTGAAAAAGGAAACCTGAAAGGCGGTAATTTTTCTTGTGGATTGGTTCACTTTCCTGTGGGTATTGTGGGGGTGGGGTGGGGGGGGGTGGGGGGGGGGTGTTCAATGTGTCAAAGAAGTTTACTGGTGATTGTTGAGTGTGCCTGTGGTCAGCGGAGGTTTTATATGGGTTGTGGAAGTTTCTTTTCGTCATCTTGGAGAGTTGCGTGAGGCTAGCCCAAGGCGTCTGGTCTCCCAACTCGTACTGTCACATATACATTTTTATATATCAATATAGTAGAGATTGTTTGTCCAATGTTAATGGCCAGAGGCTTGCTGCAATCCTCACTCAACTTTGCAGGAGGAATAGGCCGAGGTATGGGACGAATATAGGCTGGTCAGCCTCACCAGAATTCTAGAGGGACAGCGTGTAACGTTCAAATTCTGAGTGACACAGTTGATTTAGGCGCTGCCTTCCATTGCCTAATATTTGCAGAAAAAACTTTTTTTCTAATAGTAACCTGAAAATTTAGGCGCTGATCTCGTGAAAATAAACAGTGGCATAAAACATTAGATCCTCCCATTGCTTGAAAGGTTTTCTGAAGCCCCGGTCTTTTCTCAAAGATAAAAATGAAACATTTATTTTGTTTCAGTTGACACAGCTGGGCTCATCCTACCAGCGGGCCACCCTCACGCCTGTGACAATATTGTGTGTTTATTTGTATAAGAAAGAGACATAGACAGAGAAAGATACAGACAGAGACAGGCAGATAGCCAGCGAAAGAGGGACAGAATGAGGCAGAAGGAGACAGAGAGTCATACAGAATGATATAGAGAAATAAACAGAGGCATAGAGCCAGAGAGAAAGTCAAAGACAGACAGACCTGCAGAGGGATCAGGTTGAGAAGAGCAAAGAGAAGGAATTACACAGAACACAGAACACAAAAGACAACAAACGACAGAGACAGAAACAGACACAGACAGAGAGTCTGAGACAAAGACAGACAGAGAGTGGGGGAGAGGGAAGATGAAGGGGCAGAGAAGGGATGTTTGAAGAGGTAGGAAGAAGAGAGAGAGAGAGAGAAACGCGAGATGGGAGAGTGGGTGGAAAATCAGACTCACACACTCTCTCTCTCTCTCTCTCTCTCTCTCTCTCTCTCTCTCTCTCTCTCTCTCTCTCTCTCTCTCTCTCTCTCTCTCTCTCTCTCTCTCTCTCTATCTCTATCTATCTCTCTCTCTATCTCTATCTATCTCTCTCTCTATCTCTATCTCTCTCTATCTCTATCTCTCTCTCTATCTCTATCTCTATCTCTCTCTCTATCTCTATCTCTATCTCTCTCTCTCTCTCTATCTCTATCTCTCTCTATCTCTATCTCTATCTCTCTCTCTCTCTCTCTCTCTCTCTCTCTCTCTCTCTCTCTCTCTCTCTCTCTCTCTCTCTCCCTCTCTCTCTCTCTCTCTCTCTCTCTCTCTCTCTCTCTCTCTCTCTCTCTCTCTCTCTCTCTCTCTCTCTCTCTCTCTCTCTCTCTCTCTCTCTCTCTCTGTCTCCCTCCCTCTCTCTGTCTCCCTCCCTCCCTCTCTCTGTCTCCCTCCCTCTCTCTGCCTCCCTCCCTCTCTCTCCCTCCCTCCCTCTCTCTGTCTCCCTCCCTCTCTCTGCCTCCCTCCCTCTCTCTCCCTCCCTCCCTCTCTCTGCCTCCCTCCCTCTCTCTGTCTCCCTCCCTCTCTCTGTCTCCCTCCCTCTTTCTCCCTCCCTCCCTCTCTCTGTCTCCCTCCCTCTCTCTGT
>NC_091223.1:26449762-26454762 GCF_040958095.1 Procambarus clarkii
CTTTTAGGAATTTTCGTATCTCCTCATAGTTTCCCTTTCTGTATGCTAACCTTTTGGTTTCGGTATCCCTCCTCGAGTTCAATAACCCTTCTTCAATCAGGTACTCAAACACCAATACACTGTGGTCGCTCATTCCTACTGGGGCCTCAAAACCGATTTCTCTTATGTCAGAGTCGTTCAGGGTGAAGACCAGGTCGAGTCTCGCTGGTTCGTCATTTCCTCTCATCCTTGTGGGTTCACTGTGTGTGTGTGTGTGTGTGTGTGTGTGTGTGTGTGTGTGTGTGTACTCACCTAGTTGTGCTTGCAGGGGTTGAGCTCTGGCTCTTTGGTCCCGCCTCTCAACCGTCAATCAACAGGTGTAAAGGTTCTGAGCCTATTGGTGCTATCATATCTACACATGAAACTGTGTATGGAGTCAGCCTCCACCACATTACTTCCTAATGCATTCCATTTGTCAACCACTCTGACACTAAAAAAGTTCTTTCTAATATCTCTGTGGCTTATTTGGGCACTCAGTTTCCACCTGTGTCCCCTAGTGCGTGTACCCGTTGTGTTAAATAGCCTGTCTTTATCTACCCTGTCGATTCCCTTGAAAATCTTGAATGTGGTGATCATGTCCCCCCTAACTCTTCTGTCTACCAACGAAATGAGGTTTAATTCCCGTAGTCTCTCCTCGTAGCTCATACCTCTCAGCTCGGGTACTAGTCTGATGGCAAACCTTTGAACCATTTCCAGTTTACTTCTATTCTTGACTAGATATGGACTCAATGCTGGAGCCGCATACTCCAGGATTGGTCTGACATATGTGGTATATAATGTCCTGAAAGATTCCTTACACAAGTTTCTAAAGGCCGTTCTTATGTTAGCCAACCTGGCATATGCTGCTGATGTTATCGTCTTGATATGACCTTCAGGGGACGGGTCTGGCGTGATATGAACCCCCAGGTCTTTCTCTCTCTCTGACTCTTGAAGTATCTCGTCTCCCAAATGATACCTTACATCTGGTCTCCTGCTTCCTACCCCTATCTTCATTACATTACATTTGCTTGGATTAAACTCTAACAGCCATTTGTTCGACCATTCCTGCAGCTTGTCCAGGTCTTCTTGAAGCCTCAAGCTGTCCTCCTCCGTCTTAATCCTTCTCATAATTTTGGCGTCGTCAGCAAACATTGAGAGGAATGAGTCTATACCCACTGGGAGATCATTTACGTATATCAGAAACAGGATAGGTCCAAGCACAGAGCCCTGTGGGACTCCACTGGTGACTTCACGCCATTCTGAGGTCTCACCCCTCACTGTAACTCTCTGCTTCCTATTGCTTAGGAATCCACTGGAGCGCCCTACCAGTTACTCCTGCCTGTTTCTCCAGCTTATGCATCAACCTTTTATGGGGTACTGTGTCAAAGGCTTTCTGACAGTCCAAAAAAATGCAGTCCGCCTATCCTTCTCTTTCTTGTTTAATCTTTGTCACCTGATCGTAGAAGTCTATCAAGCCTTTAAGGCTAGATTTAACCTCTCTGAACCCATGTTGATGGGTTGTCACGAAGTCTCTTCTCTCCAGATGTGTTACTAGGTTTTTTCTCACAATCTTCTCCATCACCTTGCATGGTATACAAGTTAAGGACACTGGCCTGTAGTTCAGTGCCTCTTGTCTGTCACCCTTTTTGTATATTGGTACTACATTAGCAGTCTTCCATACTTCTGGTAGGTCTCCCGTTTCCAGTGACCTACTATACACTATGGAGAGTGGCAAGCAAAGTGCTCCTGCACACTCTTTCTATGCCCATGGCGAGATTCCGTTTGGCCCAACAGCTTTTCTCACATCCAGCTCCAATAGGTGCTTCTTGACCTCATCTCTTGTAATTTCGAACCTTTCCAAGGTCACCTGGTTTGCTGCCACCTCTCCTACCGCCGTGACTTCTCCCTATTCTATTGTAAAGACCTCCTGGAACCTTTTGTTGAGGTCTTCACACACCTCTTTGTCATTCTCTGTGTACCTGTCCTCGCCCACCCTAAGTTTCATCACCTGTTCCTTCACTGTTGTCTTCCTCCTGATGTGACTGTGTAGTAGCTTTGGTTCGGTCTTGGCTTTATTAGCTATATCATTTTCATACCTTTTCTCAGCTGCTCTTCTCACCCTAACATACTCGTTCCTGGTTCTCTGGTATCTCTCTCTACTTTCTGGTGTTCTGTTATTACGGAAGTTCCTCCATGCCCTTTTGTTCAACTCCTTTGCTTTCATACATTCCCTATTAAACCATGGATTCTTCCTTTACTTCTCTGTTTAGGGAAGAATCCTCAGCTTCTCTGTTGTGTGTGTGAGTGTGTGTGTGGTTGTGTGTGTGTGTGTGTGTGTGTGTGTGTGTGTGTGTGTGTGTGTGTGTGTGTGTGTGTGTGTGTGTGTGTGTGTATGTGTTTATGAGTGTGTGTATGTGTTTATGAGTGTGTGTGTGTGTGTGTGTGTGTATGTGTGTGTGTGTGTGTGTGTGTGTGTGTGTGTGTGTGTGTGTGTGTGTGTGTGTGTGTGTGTGTCTGTGTTTATGTGTATATTTCAGTGTGTGAATGGGTGATGGGGGGAGGGAGGTGCAGAGATTAACACAGTATTCAGTTCCAGAGTGAGGTCACTGAGTGAGGTTCCTTAAATGCCTCGTTCTCTAACCAGATTACTATTATATTCTATTAGTGAATGAGAATGCATTAGTGATTACAATATGATATTTTATAAACCTTGCACACTGTTGTAGACGTCAGATAGGCATTCACCAGTCCCCACAAGCACTTACCTCCCACAAGCACAGCTAGGCGAGTCTCACGGCGGGTCGCCTCTCGTCCAGTGTTGTGTTGCCACTACAATTTGGTTTCTTTACTCCAGATGTTCTATCGTTTGCGAGTTCACCATGGCACGTTGCACCCTGCTTGCTGCACACTGTGTGAGGCCAAATACTATGATATAGCCTTTATATCACTGCAATGTCTCGATCATTTGACGTTTATTTACGGACCCCACTAACACTTGTGTGTCTCCCCGCCGACGGCCTACTACTGTATGTGTATGTGTGTGTGTGTACTCACCTATTTGTGCTTGCGGAGGTTGAGCTCTGGCTCTTTGGTCCCGCCTCTCAGCTCTCAATCACCTAATGTACAGGTTCCTGAGCCTACTGGTTTCTGTCATATCTACAGTTGAGACTGTGTATGAAGTCAGCCTCCACCACATCACTGCCTAATGCATACCATTTTTCTACTACTGTGACTCTGAAAAAATTCTTTCTAACGTTTCTTTGGCTCATTTGGGCAATCAATTTCCACCTGTGTCCCCTAGTGCGTGTGTCCCTTGTGTTAAATAGTTTGTCTTTATTTAACCTATCAATTCCTCTGAGAATCTTCTATGTGGTGATCATGTCCCCTCTAACTCTCCTGTCTCTCAGTGACGTGAGGTTTAATTCCCATAGTCTCTCCTCGTAGCTCCTACCCCTCAGTTCGGGTACTAGTGTGGTGGCAAACCTTTGAACTTTTTCCAGTTTAGTCTTATGTTTGACTAGATATGGACTCCATGCTGGAGCCGCATACTCCAGGATTGGTCTGACATATGTGGTATACAATGTTCTGAAAGATTCCTTACACAAGTTTCTAAAGGCCGTTCTTATGTTATCCAACCTGGCATATGCCGCTGATGTTATCCTCTTGATATGAGCTTCAGGGGGACAGATCTGGCGTGATATCAACCCCTAGGTCTTTCTCTCTCTCTCTCTCTCTCTCTCTCTCTCTCTCTCTCTCTCTCTCTCTCTCTCTCTCTCTCTCTCTCTCTCTCTCTTGAAGTATTTCATTTCCCAAATGATACCTTGTATCTGGCCTCCTGCTCTCTACACCTATCGTCATTAAATTACATTACATTTGCTTGGGTTAATCTCTATCAACCACTTGTTCGACCATTCCTGCAGCTTGTTCATATCATCTTGAACCCTTAATCTGTCCTCCTCTGTCTTAATCCTTCTCATAATTTTTTCGTCGTCAGCAAACATTGAGAGGAATGAGTCTTTTCTCTCTGGGAGATCATTTATGCATATCAGAAACAGGATAGGTTCGAGTACAGAGCCCTGTGGGACTCCACTGCTGACTTCACGCTAATCTGAGGTCTCACCCCTCACTGTTACTCTCTGATTCCTATTGCTTAGGTGCTCCTTTATCCACTGGAGCACTTTACCAGTTATTCCTGCCTGTTTCTCCAGCTTATGCATCAGCCTTTTATGGGGTACTGTGTCAAGGGCTTTCCGACAGTCCAAAAAAATGCAGTCCACCAATACTATTCTTTCTTGCTTAATCTTTGTCACCTGGTCATGGAATTCTATTAAGCCTGTAAGGCAAGATTTACCCTCCCTGAACCCATGTTGATGGGTTGTCACGAAGTCTCTTCTCTCCAAATGTGTTACTAAATTTTTTCTCACGATCTTCTCCATCACCTTGCATGGTATACAAGTTAAGGACACTGGCCTGTAGTTCAGTGCCTCTTGTCTGTTACCTTTTTTGTATATTGGGACCACATTAGCCGTTTTCCTTAATTTTGGTAGGTCTCTCGTTTACAGTGACCTACTATACAGTATGGAGAGTGGCAATCAAAGCGCTCCTGCACACTCTTTCAATACCCATGGTGAGATTCTGTTCAGGTCAACAGCCTTTCTCACGTCCAGCTCCAACAGGTGCCTCTTGACCTCATGTCTTGCAATTTCGAACACTTCCAAGACCGCCTGGTTTACTGCCACCTCTTCTAGCGCAGTGACCTCTCCTTGTTCTATTGCAAAGACCTCCTGGAACGTCTTGTTGAGTTCTTCACACACTTCTTTGTTATTCTCTGTGTTATTGTCCTTACCCGTTCTAAGTTCATCACCTGTTCCTTCACTGTTGTCTTCCTCATGATGTGACTGTGTAGTAGCTTTGGTTCGGTCTTGGCTTTATTTAACTTTATTAGCTTTAGTACTCTGCTTTCTGGTGTTCTGTTATTACGG
>NC_091223.1:26459762-26479762 GCF_040958095.1 Procambarus clarkii
GTGTTGCTGTGGGGTGTTTAGTGTTGCTGTGGGGTGTTTAGTGTTGCTGTCGTGGTGTTTAGTGTTGCTGTGGGGTGTTTAGTGTTGCTGTGGGGTGTTTAGTGTTGCTGTGGGGTGTTTAGTGTTGCTGTGGGGTGTTTAGTGTTGCTGTGGGGTGTTTAGTGTTGCTATGGGGTGTTTAGTGTTGCTGTGGGGTGTTTAGTGTTGCTGTGGGGTGTTTAGTGTTGCTGTGGGGTGTTTAGCATTGCTGTGGGGTGTTTTGTGTTGCTGTGGGGTGTTTTGTGTTGCTGTGGGGTGTTTAGTGTTACTGTGGGGTGTTTAACATTGATGAGGGGAGTTTAGCGTTGCTGTGGGGTGTTTAGTGTTGCTGTGGGGTGTTTAGCGTTGCTGTGGGGTGTTAGTGTTGCTGTGGGGTGTTTAACATTGATGAGGGGAGTTTATCGTTGCTGTGGGGTGTTTAGTGTTGCTGTGGGGTGTTTAGCGTTGCTGTGGGGTGTTTAGTGTTGCTGTGGGGTGTTTAGTGTTGCTGTGGGGTGTTTAGCGTTGCTGTGGGGTGTTTAGTGTTGCTGTGGGGTGTTTAACATTGATGAGGGGAGTTTAGCGTTGCTGTGGGAAGTTTAACGTTGCTGTGGGGTATTTAGCGTTGCTGTGGGGTGTTTAGCATTGCTGTGGGGTGTTTAGTGTTGCTGTGGGGTGTTTAGTGTTGCTGTGGGGTGTTTAGTGTTGTTGTGGGGTGTTTAGCATTGCTGTGGGGTGTTTTGAGTTGCTGTGGGGTGTTTAGCATTGATGAGGGGAGTTTAGCTTTACCTCCCGTGTTAAACAGTTTATCTTTATCTACCTCTGTCAATTCGTCTGAAAATTTTGTAGGTAGTGATTATGTCTCCCCTTACTCTTCAGTCTTCCAGTGTCGTGAGATGCATTTCACGCAGTCTTTTCACAAAACTTATACCTCTTAGTTCTGGGACTAGTCTAGTGGCATACCTCTGAACTTTTTCCGGAATTTTCTTGTGCTTGACAAGGTACGGGCTCCATGCTGGGGCCGCATACTCCAGGATTGGTCTTACGTACGTGGTATACAAGGTTTTGAATGATTTCTTGCACAAGTTCCTGAAGGCAGTTCTGATGTTAGCCAGCCTCGCATACGCCGCAGATGTTATACTTTTTATGTGGGCTTCAGGAGATAAGTTTGGTATGATATCAATTCCTATATTTTTCTCTCTGTTTCATGAAAGGCTTCATCTCCCATTCGGTATCCTGTTTCTGGCCTCCTGTTTCCACTGCCTAGTTTCATTACGTTACATTTACTTGGGTTGAACTTTAGTAGCCATTTGTTGGACCAATCATTCAGTTTGTTTAGATCATCTTGGAGCCTCATGCTATCTTCATCTGCCTTAATCCTCCTCACAATTTTTACATCATAAACAAACAATGGGAAGAACGATTCTACATCTTCTGGGAGATCATTTACATATATCAGAAACAGTATAAGTGCAAGAACTGAACCCAGCTTGACTCCACTGGTGACGCCTCACCATTCTGAGGCCTAACCCCTCATAGTGACTCGGTGTCTTCTGTTACTTAGGTACTCCATTATCCAATGGAGTACCTTTCCTTTCACTCGTGCCTGCATCTCCAGCTTTTGCACTAGTCTCTTGCGTGGTACTGAATCAAAGGCTTTCTGGCAATCCAAAAATATGCAGTCTGTCCCCCTATCTTTCTTGTCTGATTTTTGTTGCCTGCTCGAAGAATTCAATTAGTCTTGCGAGGCAGGACTTGCCATTCCTAAACCCACGTTTATGTTGTGTCACAAAGATCTTTCGCTCAAGATGTTCTACTAGTTTTTTCGCACAATCTTCTTCATCAACTTGCATGGTATGCAAGTTAGGGACACTGGCTAGTTGTTCTGTGCCTCCTGTCTATTCCTTTTCTTGTATATCGGGACTACATTTGCTGTCTTCCAAATTTTTGGCAGTTCACCTGTTACCAGTGATTTGTTATACACCATGAGGAGTGGCAGGTACAGTACTCCTGCTCCTTCCTTTAGTATCAATGGTGATATTCCACCATGGCGTGTAGTCTTTGACACATCCAACTCAAGCAAAAGCTTCCTTACATACCCACTGGTAATCCCAAAACCTCTAGTGGTGCCTTGTTGACCATTTCTTCTCTGATATCTTGAACATTTCATTACTCTATTGTGAAAACCTCCTGGAATTTCTTAATGAGTTCCTCGAACAATTTCTTGTCATTTGTGGTGAATCTGTCTGCACCTATCCTCTGTTTCATTACCTGTTCCTTCACTGTTGTCTTGGGCCGTCTTTCCCCTGAGCCCTGTTTCCCATTTTATATCTGTTAGGAATTTTCTTATCTCCACTTAGTTTCCCTTATGGAATCCCAGCCTTTTGTTTTCAGGTCCCTTCCTTGAGTATATTAACCCTTCTTCGACCAGATACTTGTGTTGCCACCTCCAATAGTTTTGCTCTCCGTGTTTCCTCTGCTCCGTGCTCTCCCAGTCTATCATTCCTTGATTGAAGTCCTCCATGATGATCAGATGGGATCGACTTATACAGGCTGTAGAGGCTGACCTCTCGATTATATTGTTAACTGCCGTTTTGTTCCTGTCATACTCTTGCCTGGGGTCTTCTGTCATTTGGTGTAGGGTTATATATCACCGCTACTACTACTCTTGGTCCTCCCATCATCATGGTTCTTGTTATGTAGTCTCTGAACCCCTCGCAGCCCGGGATAACCATCTCCTTGAAACTCCATTCCTTTCTCATGAGTAGGGCCACTCTGCCTCCTCCCTTACCTTCCCTCTCTTTCCTCATTACAGTGTAGTCCTGGAGAAATATCGCATTCGTTATGATTCCTGAGAGTTTTGTTTTCCTGAGTCCAATTACATCCAAGTTTACTTCTTGTTCCCCTTCTCTAAGATCACTTGCTTTGCTTGTTATCCCATCTATGTTCGAGTACATCACCTTGAAGCTGACTCTTTTCTGTCCATCCTCAGTTTCTGTTGATTCCTTTGGAGTAGGGAAACAGGGAGGGTCCAGGATGGGGAAGGGGAAGAGGGGGGGGGGGGGGGGTGAACCTGGGTTGTGAGGGGCAGCTGGATGGATCTGGTAAGGAGAGGGTGGGAGCGAAGGGAAAGCTTGGGGAGGTGGAGAAGAAAGGAGGGCTTGTGGGAATTAGAAAGGATGGAGGGCTTCTTGGGGGGAGGGGAAAAGAGGGTTTAGGGAGGGGTGGGGGAGAAGAGAGGGCTTACGGGGTTGGGGAGAAGGGAGGGGTTTGGGTGTGTGTGTGTGAGAAGTTAGGGCTTGGGGGTGGGGAAGAAGTTCGGGCTTGGGGGTGGGGAAGAAGGGAGGGCTTAGGGGGAAAAGGGAGTGCTTTAGGGGGGCTTGGGAGGGCTTGGGAGGTGGGGGAGTAGGGAGGTCTTGAAGAGAGGAGGGAGTGGGGTGGAGGGTGGTCTAGGTGGGCACTTGTTGGGGGGCTTGCAAGGGTTTGGGCAGGTAAGGCTTCTTTTGGGTGGAAGGTAGGTGTGATCCTCCTCCCACTGGGGCTTTTGTACTGCCTGCGGAGGGTTCCCCACTCCCCTCTAGGATTGTAGGATTCTGGGCTGATGTTCCCTGATTCCTGTCTCTTCCCCTGTGTTCCTTCCTCACTGCTGTTGCCCTCAATATCTCCTTCCATGCCATATCCCTCTGCAGGAATACCGTTTTGAACTCCGTTACATTGAATAGTCCACTCTTCCATGCTAAAATGTCTTCCTTTGTGTCCTCACTTTTGAAAACCATTTTTATCAATCGGTCTCTGTCCTTGTACTGGGCAAGCCTAAAAACCTTTCCTAAGTTATGTTCTTCCCTCTCCATCTGTACCCCTTTAAGGCTCTCTTTAACTGTAACTCTGTCCTTATCTCTCCACTCCCCTGAACCAGCCCCTATTTGTTTCTTAATACCTACTACGATTACTGCTCTTTTCCTCTCTACCAGTCGGCTAGTACATCTTGCTGCTTCCTGAGAAGTAGCAACTTTCATGACAATTTCCTGTACAGCAGACTCAGCTTCTGGGTTCGTTCTATTTAAGTCTGCAAATGAGGGTTGTATTGTAGAAGTCCCTTCTACAGATACACTGCCATCTTCCTGAGAGCTGGTTCGTGTCTGGTATTGGGGAGGATTCTCTTTCAAGAATTTAATCTCCCACTTTGCCTCATTCAACTCGTCCTGCAGGTTGGTTACTTTCCCCTTCATTACCCTTAGTTCTTCACTCATTTGGCTCAACATTTGAAGGAGTGCGTCCTTAAATGGGTCATCTTGTCCTTCACTCTCAGATCTTTTTCACTGTCCCTTTCGTGAAGGAATTCCTCCCCCATTTGGTGTCCTGTGTCTGGCTGCCTGTTTCCTCTGCTTAGTTTCATTACCTGAGGCGCGCTGTGTGTGTGTGTGTTTGTTTGTGTGTGTGTGTGTGTGTGTGTGTGTGTGTGTGTGTGTGTGTACTCACCTATTTGTGCTTGCGGGGGTTGAGCTCTGGCTCTTTGGTCCCGCCTCTCAACTGTCAATCAACAGGTGTATAGGTTCCTGAGCCTACTGGGCTCTATCATATCTACACTTGAAACTGTGTATGGAGTCAGCCTCCACCACATCACTTCCTAATGCATTCCATTTGTTAACCACTCTGACACTAAAAAAATTCTTTCTAATATCTCTGTGGCTAATTTGGGCACTCAGTTTCCACCTGTGTCCCCTCAACCCGTTCTCACACAAGACAGCACATATATGACTTAATGCTTAAAGTCAATATGTTGAATAATGATTTAGTACATATGTGATATATTTCCAGTTACCTTTTTTACCAAGGCCCAAACTCTTCCTCACGTACCAATTTACGTCTCACAGTACCCGTCCATCAACGTAGATAGCAGAATAGTCGTGATTGCTTCAATTATAATGAAAATTGTAGTTTTCAGGTCCCACATGGGTTGTGAAATTTACCTACTATTGTCCATGTTCTTAGAATATTACAGATCAGCTACTTCCTATTGAAGGCTCATAGTTTTGTTTTGAGAAATATTAGTTGTTCTTAGTAAATTATAATAAGCACTATAAATTATTACATAGAATAACAGTGCTTCACCAATCAATATTATATACCATAGTTTGCGCTTTAAAAATTTTTAAAGAATGTTTTGTAGGAACGCTAACAGAAAACGATGTTATGGTGGAATGCTTATGGGGTAAACTACTGCAAACTTGGGGATCACTTCCACCCACAGGAAGGGAATGGGGTCCAATACACTGGATGTGTATGGCGTCCACTACCACCGACAGGATGGGTATGGGGCTCACAACCACCCAAAGGATGGGTATGGGGTCCAATACCACCCACAGGATGAGTATGGCGTCCACTATCACCCACAGGATGGGTATGGGGCTCCAACCACCCACAGAATAAGTATGGGGTCCAATAACACCCACTGGATGTGTATGGCGTCCATTGCCGCCCACAGGATGAGTATAGGGTCCAGTATCGCCCACAGGATTAGTATATAGAGTCCACTGCTGCCCACAGGGTCGGTAGGGGGGTCAACTGCCGCCCACAGGGTCGGTAGGGGGTTCACTACCGCCCACAGGGTCGGTATGGGGGCCACTGCCACCCACAGGGTCGGTATGGGGTCCACTGCCGCCCACAGGGTCGGTAGGGCGTCCACAGGGTCGGTAGGGGTCCACTACCGCCCACAGGGTTGGTAGGGGGGTCCACTGCCGCCCACAGGGTCGGTAGGGAGTCCACTGCCGCCCACAGGGTCGGCAGGGGGTCCACTACCGCCCACAGGGTCGCTATGAAGTCAACTACCGCCCATAGTGTTTGTATAGTGCCCACTACCGCCCATAGTGTTATTATGGGGTCCACTTCCCCTCATAGTGTCGGTATGGAGGTCCATTACTACCCATAGGGTGTGTCTGGGGTCTATTTTTTTCTGTATAGCAGAGGTGGCAATACTGCTTTTCCAATCTCATTTGTTGTTCAATGTAAAATATTTGTTGCTCGACTTGCAACAATTTATATATATATGTATATATATATATATATATATATATATATATATATATATATATATATATATATATATATATATATATATATATATATTGTGACAATAATCTCCTTCAAGAGATTGAGCCTGCTCTTCCCTCCACAATTACGTCGATACAACTATATAAAACTACTATGGAAGAAATGTCCAACAACGACAACAACATCTCCAAGGTTTGCCAGAGCGCAAAACGTATGCAGCCAGGAACACCTGCTCAGACTCAAACCGCCAAACTACCCGTCTTGCTGCCGGCTCCTCTGATTGGTCGCCGGTCGGGCTGCAACTGCACTCCACCCCCCCATACTACTTGATGTCTGGGGCCGCCACGACCTCAGTCCTCAGAATATTCCGTGCTTTCACAGTTAACACTTCTCCCTGCTAGACGTAAGCTTTGGCGTACGTGTACTGAGAGAGGTGATAGCTTAAAGCCAATATTCCAGCACCTTTCATTTACTTGTATATTGCACTTCTTGTTATTTTGCTCACTTGTCTTAACGTAACTTTTCATTGTGTCATTTAATTATTCTTATTATTTTGATTGATTGATTTTATTATACGAATTTGTTTGACTATTTTATTCATGTTTTATTTCTTTAACGTAATTAAAATTTCATTGTTAAAATTTACTTGTGTTTTGTGTGTCTTCTCCTTACCTTACCACAGACGAAGTTCCAGATTTTCTATTTTTTTTTAATACTATGTGACGAGGCCATACCCCTAGCTTTGAACAGCCGAACACCAACGCGTTACCGTCACAATATATATATATATATATATATATATATATATATATATATATATATATATATATATATATATATATATATATATATATATATAGTATAGTGCCTTTGCAATAATGTACCAATGTGCGTATTTGTTGTATTGTATTGTTGAAATACATTGTTCACATGAAATACATGTGAAATATTGTTGAAAACATCTTGATGACTTATTAAACCAAAATTATTTATTAGTCAGAAGAAAGACAAAAACGCGAACTATATGTTAAACCTCTACCAGACAAATATTTTAATTAAAACCGAAGATATTTGTAGTTTTATAAAAGGGGCAGTTTTCATTGCTTGTCGAGCTCGTAAACCGCAGCATTCATCTCAGAACCATGCCTATTTCACACAGATTCCTTAATAAACGTAAGAGTTTTATATGTCACAAGGAAGATAGAAATATAAGCTTCATTCTAAATACCTTACCATGGGCATATTTAAATTTAAAGCGAAGATACGTGTACTTTTATAATAGCCGAGCTTTAACCCCGGACAGATTGATCGACCGAGCAACTCTCTCTCAGAACAATGTTGGTTCACGTGAATTCGTTAATAAACATATATGTTTTATATGTCTCAAGAAAGGCAGACATATAAGCTTCACTTTAAACACTTTACCACAGACATATTTAAAGTTCTAATGAAGATACATGTATTTTAAAAATTACGGAGCTCCCACCCCGTACAGACTGAACGACAGAGCAACTCTCTCTCAGATCAATGTTTATTTCACGTAAATTCGTTAATAAACACAAATGTTTTATATGTCTTAAGCAAGATAGAAATAAGAGCTTCATTTTAAATACATTACAATAGACATATTTATAGCTCAAGTGAAGATACATATGTTTTTATAGTAGCGCTCAGTAGCTTGTCGGGCATGGAGTGCAGACGCCTACGCACTTGCCGATATATTGTATAATTAACAAAGATACGCTAATAAAGCCTAAAATCTTATATGCCTCCAGAAAGACCGAGATATGAACATTATTATGATTGCACCAAATGAAATATATCATGTTCGAGAACAAAGATATATCAATTTTAAATTAAGTTTCGACTCTTGCTCGGGCGAGAGAGATGAGGCGACTCTCGCCCCATCTATTGGAGATTCTGTCCACTAAAGACCCAAAGCTACTCAAACCCTCCTAGCATTATTTAAGTAATGAAGTAATATGGTATATTTACTATAATGTGGGTGCTGAATGCAGAACATGAGAAAACATATATTTACTCCAAACTAATATAATTTCATTATGAAATAAGTAAATAAGTAGCATCAAAGGAAGTCGACGGTCAAAGCATCAATGTTGTGGAGCGACTTATCCAAGATATATCGTTGTTTGGAAAGTGTTTGTTGGCATATCCAGTTGTCGGACTTCTCTGCACAAATTATCACAAATTTAAATTATAATGTTAACAAGTAGAATACGTATTTTTAATAAAATCTAACATAACTACCCAGAAAACATTTAACATTTATTAAAAAATATATGTTTGGAAGTTAAATCGACTTCATAGGACAATAGTTTTGTTATATATACTCGTTATTCGTTGACATGCGTTCGCTACTTAAACTACCATGTGCTGTACTTATGTAAAATCTCCCATGTCTCTTCGCTCATCTCACCGAACCCTACAGGCTCTGTGATATATTGTTTAATTAATTGAGATTCACAAATAAAGTTTATAATTGTATCTGTTATCAAAAAGGCAGAGCTTAGTTTAGTTCATTTATTATGCACCCCAAACCCATCCTATGGACGATAGTGGAGTGTTACAGAGGCACATAATGGGCTCAGGGACTGAGCCCCACAATTCATATAGCCAAGGAAGTTATAATCTTGATAAGCTAGTTACAAAAGTCAATGCACATTGTCACATCAACAATGCGCTCGAGACCGACCACAAGTACAGTTTATAATTTAAGCAACTGACATATATGGAGGGCTAGTGTCACAATTGATATGTTTATCCTACACATAACCCCCTCTCCCCCATCCAATAGGCAGCGTTGGATAGGTTACAATCAAGTCTTTTTTTGCGTTTTATTCAGAGATTAGATCTTATTGGGTAAGGAAAGATATTCATATTTTAAAGAAGGCTTCTTGGCTGATGCTCTCCATTGATGGAAAATATACAACCTTTTGAAAATCAATGTTAGTTTGATCTAGATATTGTAATTAATGCAGTTACCTGGTGTTATTCTTCACCTATATCTTTTTCTGGTTAATCCCTATTTACATTATGCAGTTCAGGTTTCGTCGCCAGACTATAGTTTTTAGTTTAGTAAATTTATCACATAATGGGTTCAGGGACTGAACACACAATTTATTTATCTAAGCAAGTTACAATCTTGAGGAGCTAGCCACAAAATTCATAATACATCGTCACATCAACAACATGGGTTCGAGATCGACCACAAGTACAGTTTCTAAATTAAGCAAATGCCATATGTGGAGAGCTAGTGTCACAATTGATATGTTTGTCCTGCACATTTCCACAGTAGTTTGCTTGGGTTCTTTTAATTATCTTAGATATCATTGAAGAGAACCTCCTAGGTACTATACTGTATATATGCTGGTAAGAAGTATAATTATCCTGAAAAATCGTGTAAATTATGTTGAACGAGTGCTTCCAGTTAAGTAACATAGTTCATTTGTGCGCGCGTGCTTGAAGAGGAAATGTTATCCCCCCCCCCCATTGTAAATATTTGTGGGTTTCAGACCATACGACCGCGGCTTACCCTCGCCGCGGTCGAGTTTAAGAACACCGGATGTATACCCAGTATTACAAGTAAACATTAGCAATAACAATTATGGAAAGTTCCTTCACCTATACATAGACAAGAGACTGAACTTCAGCACCCACATACAACACATATGGGGATGCTCTGAGAGAGAGAGGGAGAGGGGGAGAGTAAAAATATCCACTGAGGTCTGATTAAGTCCTTTTGGGGACCTTAATCATTAGGACGTCCAATGATTAATGCAAAGTGAAGCGTATTCAGATGGTATATTGACAACATTCAGCATATCTCATAATGACCTAGTAGTACTTGGTGCACAAATACCTTTTCCAAAGGAATCGCAAAACATAATTAAACACAACTGTACCGTACAGTGTTATATATTTATTTCAGTTTGAACAATTTTTAACATTAACTCTCCAACATTCATTTTAGCAAGTTCTCTCAGAATGACGTGTGGGTTAGCAATGTCAAAGGCTGACTTAAGATCTAGGAAAGTGGTATATGACCTATCAGTATGCAGGGTGAGGAGTGTGGTAATACAGTGATGTACACTCTTTCCATGCTTAAAGCCATATATCTGGGGAGACAACATATTATTAATTTTGTAAAGGAGACGGTTGAGAACCATCCTCTCAAGACACTTACTCTCTAGACAACTAGTGAGGGAGATTGGGCGAAAAGCACTCGGCTAGTGAGGTTTAGGAATGGGAATAATAACACTGTTGGTCCATGACTTAGGAAGCTCCCCAGTTACATAGCTCATATTATACAATTGAAGAAAGGTATTCCCTGGAACTAACAGAAGCATATGCAGTATGCCGTCAGTAACTCCATCCTCCCCGGGTGATGTAGCTTTGCCTTTATGTAGAGCAGAATCTAGTTTGTATTCAGTAAAAAGCATGTCACAGTCATCCTCTTGATGACGCATGAAGTCAAGGAGCCTTGCCCTATCAGTATATCTATTATTTAATTCATTCTTTGAGGGTAGAGGAAGACTGTCAAAACTGGAAGTCGTGGCCCAAGCATCAACAAGCTCATTTGCTCTGTGCAGAGGATTAGGGTACGAGATCTCTGCAGCATTTTTCCCATTGACCTTGTTGATATCCTTCCATGCCCGACTTAGTGGCGTGTGAGAATTGAGACCACGGACAAAAGTTTCCCAGTCTGTCTGCCTCAGCTCCACCATTCGTTCCCTGGCCTCAGCCAGAGCCGCTTGAAAGAGCCGAAGCATTTCAGCAGTGCGGGTCCTTCTATAAGCTAGTCCAATTATTCTGGCAGTGCGTTTTAGTGTATGCAATTTAGAATCATTATAATAAACATAAGTGCTATGACCAGTGTAATTTGGGTTACGTGGCCTGGACGATGGATCAAGTGATTCTATAAACTGCTCGATAGTACCTGTGAGCTTATTGTTAAAATCTTCAACTGATGAAGGCTCAGATGAACTGCACCAATCTGACACATGAGCAACAAGATTGTCTCGTTGATCGATGGGCACAGCCAGCCTCTTCCGCTTGAACACTCCACCAGGGAGGATAGAGCTGCCAATGCTTATAGTGGCTAATATGGCCAGATGATAAGACGCCATAACTGGCACTATTGACGAGGCGCACACGGTGTGGGAGACGTAGAAACCGAGACATAGATCAAGAATACCTCCGTAGATATTCGTCGGTTCAAGGTCACCCACAATCTGTGCATCATCGTGACTACCTAATAGTGACAACAGATGGTTGCCGTTGCGATTACTGAACTGCGAATTACCCATATTCCTATGCCTAGCGTTATAATCACCTATAATGATGGTAGGCACAGTCTGAATACAGATAGGAAGGTCAGCATAATTAAAGTTACAAGGAGTTGATTATTTAGTACATAGTTGTTTTTCTCTTTAATTGGATGATAGAGGGGGAGTCTTTAACGTGATTGGGAATACATACATACACACATACATACATACATACATACATACATACATACATACATACATACATACATACATTCATGCGTACATACATACATACATACATGCGTACATACATACATACATACATACATACATACATACATACATACATACATACATACATACATAAATACATACTTACATACATACATACATACATACATACATACATGCATGCGTACATACATACATACATACATACATACATACATACATACATACATACATACATACTGTTATGATCTCAGCCTGCAGGAGAAACGAGTCTCCCTTCTTGAGAGTTATTCAGCAAGCCTGACCTAACTAGAAGGTCTAGCAAATATTGAGGTGATAACCCATATGTAAAATGGCTGGTTGGATATGTGTAACAGTTTGAGATTATGGGCAATGAAGAAGAAAACAGATAAATGACTGGCGAGGAGATGTGGACATTTTGCTGGAGGCGTGAGGCTCGCTTCCGGAGGACCTTGACCTCACTTGAGTGCCAGACATCGCAGGGGGAAGCCGTGCTCCGTTTGAGCTCCCGTCAGAAGGGAACCCCTAGTGATATATCTCTAAGAGAAGAGAAGTGTGCAGACGTGCCAGCTGTGGAATTGAGCTGAGAACGTTGTGGTGTCAAGTCTTGGACGGCGAGGAGAGTTTAATAAGCTGCTCAGAGGCATTTTCGTGGGCTGTGTGGAGCGCCCTGACCAGACGCCGTCAGAGGGAAAGCGCCCTCGATCAGTTAATCTGTGGTAAGCACGATATACGCCAGTTCATAGTGATTGCTTGTAGTTGGTCGTGTGCCCAGCGACAGTAGCAATGTTTATTTGTAAGTTAGACATGTTTTAATAAGGCAGAAAGCCTGAAATAGGAGAGTGAAGAGGGAGGAGCACAGAGCGACGTCCGTCCCCTCTGAGCTCTGACGGACGACTGAGGGAGCCCGGCTCCTGACGGAGGAAGACCCTCCCAGCGAGTGAGGACCGCCGTCAGGCGAGGTGGAGTATGGACCCGCCCAAAACGGGGGAGTCCACTCTCACTGTATGTAGAGGACAGATAGAGGTTTGAGGCAAGCATATTGTGTGGTTATTTTTGTTTATGTGTTAAAGGGGAAACAATTTTATTGGAGTGTCGATGGGTTGCAGGTTTGTTCTTTGGGGAAGAAGTTGCTGAGAACTTCGAAGCCAGCAGATGAAGTAGCTGATGAGACTCCAAGATAGTGGAGGCGAGGACCTCGAGCTGTGAGAAGCAGTGAAGAGGAGTGTCACGTGCTTCTGTAGAGGTGGTGAAGCACCATAGTTGCTCGAGGAAACTTCATGGTGTATCAGCCAAGAGAGCTGTGTGGAGGAACCTAGCAGAAGGGTGAAGCACCGTAGTTGCTCAAGGAAACTTCATGATAGCAGCCTGGAGGAGCTGCAGAGGATCCTGGTAGTGAGGCCCGGAAGAACCTAAAGATATTAGGGTAGTGAACTTCCAGAGGTGGAAGGGGAAGTTCTGGTGGATTACTTGTAGGGAGTTGATAGTGTTTGGTTGTCAGTAGCGTGCAAGACGCAGTGAGAGGTGAGTGATTGTTGGTATTCTGATGTCAAGTAGTGTTTTACACTGAAGTTTAGAGTTACAGTCGTAGGCTGGATTACCTACAGACGTATGCGTTCTAGGACTGATAGAGTGATCGATTAATCATTGTTGTGTATCAATGAACATTTATACTGATATATGTTATTGCATTCAAATGCTGATTTTCTATATATATATTATCTTGCTGATGGTGCAACAGTGTATGTAGACTTGATCAACTTGAGGAGGTTAATAGTATCAGGTGGTGAACTAGGAGATAGGATACCACTTGATAAGCTGATGGTAGAGTTCTGACGGTGTTGAAGTGCAACCTGATTGTAATATTATAGAGTATAGGATTCATTATTATTATATGTGTGTATGTATTGTGTATGTGCTTAGTCCAGTAAATGTGTCACAATCTGCTGGTGTTTGCCCTTGTCCTAGTGAGGCTTCCCAGGAGGTAGTAAAGAAGGAGAGAGAAAGAGAGAAAGAACCAAGAACCACTGCTGTGGACAGGGTAGGAGGTAATACTAGTAAGTCATAGGGGATTGAGGAGATCATATCTCATAAGCAGAGAGTGGGGAGTCACAGCGGCTCGAGTGGGTGTGTGCACGTGACAACTAGGCTAAGTGTTGGAGCCGCATCCCCTAAACGTGTGACGCTGAGCCCCTCTCCAAGAGCCAGAAGTGCCAAGGGTGATCTCCTAGTATAAGCACTCTACCGAGTTGTGGGTTGGGTTGTCCATAGAGAAGGATCAACGACGGCAACACCAACCAACCCACAGTCTATAATAAATTGGGGGCCTGTGTCCGGGAGAGTGAACTGACACACCCACACCCTGTCCAAGAGTGGATTTGTACACCCCTGCTGAGATAAACTGTGTGACCGCAGGTGTATACTCTCTCTCTTGGGAAGACTCACAGGACAAAGATGGATAAGGTGCATGCGTTTGTGGAGTCAGGCAAGCCTGAGGACTTGGAAGGTTGCACGAGGGATCAATTGAAACAAATAGCAGAAAAATG
This sequence comes from Procambarus clarkii, assembly GCF_040958095.1. Classification (NCBI taxonomy): domain Eukaryota; kingdom Metazoa; phylum Arthropoda; class Malacostraca; order Decapoda; family Cambaridae; genus Procambarus; species Procambarus clarkii. The sequence goes on from NC_091223.1 coordinate 26,473,918, forward strand.
TGGCATCAGGTTGAAAGCATCTAAAGTAGCTGGGATGAAGGATGAGATCCTGAGGCAGTTAAGAGCCAAAAGTGAAGCGGCAGAACAAGGAGCCCAGAAAGGTGCTGAAAGTGGAAAGGAGGATGATGGGCAGGATGAAGTGAGATCCCAGGGATCGAGTAGGAGCAGCAAGAGTAGCCGCAGTAGTAGGAGTAGCCGAAATAGGAGCTTGGAGAGATTCCAGTTAGAGCTCCAGATCCAACAACAGCGTGAGGAGAGACAGTTCCAGCTGGAAAAGATGAAATTGGAACTCCAGATGAAAAATGAAGCCGAGAAGGAAAAAGAGAAAACCAGACTGGAAATAGAAAAAGAGAAAGCAAGACTAGAGGTGGAGAAAGAAAAAGAGAAAACCAGAGTAAGAGAACTGGAGTTGGAACAGGAGAAAGAAAAAGCCCAAGTCGAAAAAGAAAAAGAGAGAACAAAACAAATGCAGATAGAAGCGAATAGAACCTTGGATGAGCAAAGGATTGAACATGGGTTGCCAGAGAGCACCACCCAGGTATCACACCCACCAGATGTTAGGGTTAGGGAGAAGGACATTCCCTTGTTTGTTCCCGAAGAGGCAGAGAGCTTTTTCGAGCACTTTGAAAAAGTAGCCAGTATCAAGGAGTGGCCACAGGAGGAATGAGCCCAGCTGGTCCAGTTAAGATTGACCGGTGCAGCCAGGGAGGCATACACCCAATTGTCACTGGAAGAGTGCCAGGATTATGCCACAGTAAAGAGCAGCATATTGCGCTCGTTTCAGTTAACCCCAGAAGCTTATAGAAAGCGTTTCAGAGAAATGATCAAAGTTGGAGCATGTACGTTTGCTGAGACAGCAAGAGATCTGGAAAGACGATTCCAGAAGTGGATTGAGGCTGCTGGAGTTGGATCTTACGCTGACCTGAAGCAACTGATGGTCATGGAGAAGTTCTTGGAGATGATGCATCCCGAAACAAAGTTCAAGATCCAAGAAGCAGGGATAAAGGAAGTGAAAGACGCCGCAGATAGGGCGAATATGATTACCGAAGCATACAAGAGCTTGAGGGAGAACAGAGTGAGAAGCGAGGCGAGACACAGCAATGGCAGATCCAATGGAGTCTGGGGAGGAAGAAATTATGAAAGACCCAGAAGAGTTTGGGGTGAGAAAAATTTAGATAAATGGGCAGAGAAAAGTAAGTACCCTAAAATTCAGAAGAGTAGGTCGCGCACTTCGTCTGCAAGTGAGGTTGGAGGGGCTAAGCGAGAAACTAATCGTTATCCAGGGAATCTAGAGTCCAGTAAAGCTCCACAGAGTACAAGTAGTACGTCTGGCCCGAGGAAGTCCAATACGAGTGGGCAGAGTCAGAGCTACTCTGGTACATATAGAAGAGACTTTTCCCAGATGAGATGTTACAATTGTAACGGATTGGGTCACGTGATGCGAGATTGTCGACAGGGCAAGAGAGTTGTGACCCTGGCCATGTGTGACCCCCAAGGTAAATATACTAATGTGTTCCGAGACAAACCACAGAGAGCGAACTTAGTGAACGAGAGGTATAGACCGTTCATGAGCAAAGGTTGGATCAGTATAAGAGGCCAACCTGAGGTAGAAGTTGGTATCTTAAGAGATACTGGAGCTAATCAGAGCTTGATTACGAGAAGCCTGATTGGGAATGATCGACGGTTAGCTGGCAGGAGTAAGATGAGAGTATATGGGTTATTGTCTGAGAGTGACATGCCCGTATGTGCTGTCCAGCTAAGGTCGGAATATGTGTCGGCGGAGGTGATGTTGGGAGTGTGCCCCGACATACCTATTCCAGGAGTCCAAGTGATCTTGGGGAATGACTTGTGCGGGACAAAGGTGTTGCCAAGAGTCATAGCGGAGACTGTGCCAGAGGAGTGCCCAGAAGGCCATGGCACGGGTGGGACACCTGAGGGTGTGAACCTGACTGACATCTGAGGAGATGAGTCAGGAGACCGCCAAGCCATTGAGTACCCTGTCTTGGTAGTGACGAAGACAGAGGTGGCCGTCAAGGAAGACACTGGAGAAGATGATACAGTGTCGATTCAACCGGTGGAAGATATCGATGTAGATATAGCATGGCTGTTTGATGAAAGTCCAGCCCAGAAAAATGAAGTCTCGGTGGGGTCGAAAGTGAAGATGGCCCAGCCGAAGAAGAATACTGTGAAGAGAGTTGACCTGAGTAGAGCCCAGACTGCTGAAATTAAGGGTCGGAAGGTGAACGCAACTGTGCTGAGTAGGAATGAGGAAAGATGTGGACAGACTGAAGACGAGAGTAGAGCGTCAAGTGGTCCACGAGCACAGAGGCATATGGATAATGGAGTTAAGTTGCGGGAGATGTCAAGAGTTGACATGTTTCACAGAAAACGTGGAGGAGAGATGGTGAAGAGTAATAGCCGAGAAAATGAAAGGAGAAGAGACAGTATGTGTGGAGAGATGCTTACGAGCACTTTGGGAGAGGCAAAGCGACATGTACGGTCGAGTGCTGTTGAGTATAGTACAGTGCTCGGAGAAACGTTTAGGGAACGAAGAAGAGTTGGAGAAGAAATGGAGTTGCATAGAGGTGAAAAGTGGGGGAAGAGGAAGATGATACAAGCATGGAGGAATAGAAGAAAGCCGAGGACTCGGTGGGAGTCGAACAGGATGAGGTCTCGGATATATGAGGAGACGAAAGGGAGGAGCGTCGGTGAAGACGAGGAAGTGAAGTATGATGACAGGAGACGAAAGTATAATGGCAGTAGATGGAAATGTGAAGACGACAGAGGAGGTACAGAGAGTAAACGTCTGACTCTGGACGTGAAGAGAAGAAGACGAGGAAACGGAGGGTGGAAACAATAAGTAGAGTGGACCGATGGAGTGCAGGCGTCCAAGGAGGACAGCCTAGCCAAGAGATGTCAGAGAGGTCAAATCGTTTATGAGAAGATCATGTTTCAGGCGAGTTGTGAGCCAGATGTTGCAAGGAGCAACGAACTAGTTGTAGACTCCTAAGGGAGTATGTAAACAGACTAACCGGTCGAACCAATCGGTTGAAGAAAGAGACAGTGTGGTGGCGGAAGTATTATCCCGAGCTTTGCCACTGGAATAACTCTCAAAAATAAGGGGAGGGGAGTGTTATGATCTCAGCCTGCAGGAGAAACGAGTCTCCCTTCTTGAGAGTTATTCAGCAAGCCTGACCTAACTAGAAGGTCTAGCAAATATTGAGGTGATAACCCATATGTAAAATGGCTGGTTGGATATGTGTAACAGTTTGAGATTATGGGCAATGAAGAAGAAAACAGATAAATGACTGGCGAGGAGATGTGGACATTTTGCTGGAGGCGTGAGGCTCGCTTCCGGAGGACCTTGACCTCACTTGAGTGCCAGACATCGCAGGGGGAAGCCGCGCTCCGTTTGAGCTCCCGTCAGAAGGGAACCCCTAGTGATATATCTCTAAGAGAAGAGAAGTGTGCAGACGTGCCAGCTGTGGAATTGAGCTGAGAACGTTGTGGTGTCAAGTCTTGGACGGCGAGGAGAGTTTAATAAGCTGCTCAGAGGCATTTTCGTGGGCTGTGTGGAGCGCCCTGACCAGACGCCGTCAGAGGGAAAGCGCCCTCGATCAGTTAATCTGTGGTAAGCACGATATACGCCAGTTCATAGTGATTGCTTGTAGTTGGTCGTGTGCCCAGCGACAGTAGCAATGTTTATTTGTAAGTTAGACATGTTTTAATAAGGCAGAAAGCCTGAAAAAGGAGAGTGAAGAGGGAGGAGCACGGAGCGACGTCCGTCCCCTCTGAGCTCTGACGGACGACTGAGGGAGCCCGGCTCCTGACGGAGGAAGACCCTCCCAGCGAGTGAGGACCGCCGTCAGGCGAGGTGGAGTATGGACCCGCCCAAAACGGGGGAGTCCACTCTCACTGTATGTAGAGGACAGATAGAGGTTTGAGGCAAGCATATTGTGTGGTTATTTTTGTTTATGTGTTAAAGGGGAAACAATTTTATTGGAGTGTCGATGGGTTGCAGGTTTGTTCTTTGGGGAAGAAGTTGCTGAGAACTTCGAAGCCAGCAGATGAAGTAGCTGATGAGACTCCAAGATAGTGGAGGCGAGGACCTCGAGCTGTGAGAAGCAGTGAAGAGGAGTGTCACGTGCTTCTGTAGAGGTGGTGAAGCACCATAGTTGCTCGAGGAAACTTCATGGTGTATCAGCCAAGAGAGCTGTGTGGAGGAACCTAGCAGAAGGGTGAAGCACCGTAGTTGCTCAAGGAAACTTCATGATAGCAGCCTGGAGGAGCTGCAGAGGATCCTGGTAGTGAGGCCCGGAAGAACCTAAAGATATTAGGGTAGTGAACTTCCAGAGGTGGAAGGGGAAGTTCTGGTGGATTACTTGTAGGGAGTTGATAGTGTTTGGTTGTCAGTAGCGTGCAAGACGCAGTGAGAGGTGAGTGATTGTTGGTATTCTGATGTCAAGTAGTGTTTTACACTGAAGTTTAGAGTTACAGTCGTAGGCTGGATTACCTACAGACGTATGCGTTCTAGGACTGATAGAGTGATCGATTAATCATTGTTGTGTATCAATGAACATTTATACTGATATATGTTATTGCATTCAAATGCTGATTTTCTATATATATATTATCTTGCTGATGGTGCAACAGTGTATGTAGACTTGATCAACTTGAGGAGGTTAATAGTATCAGGTGGTGAACTAGGAGATAGGATACCACTTGATAAGCTGATGATAGAGTTCTGACGGTGTTGAAGTGCAACCTGATTGTAATATTATAGAGTATAGGATTCATTATTATTATATGTGTGTATGTATTGTGTATGTGCTTAGTCCAGTAAATGTGTCACAATCTGCTGGTGTTTGCCCTAGTCCTAGTGAGGCTTCCCAGGAGGTAGTAAAGAAGGAGAGAGAAAGAGAGAAAGAACCAAGAACCACTGCTGTGGACAGGGTAGGAGGTAATACTAGTAAGTCATAGGGGATTGAGGAGATCATATCTCATAAGGAGAGAGTGGGGAGTCACAGCGGCTCGAGTGGGTGTGTGCACGTGACAACGAGGCTAAGTGTTGGAGCCGCATCCCCTAAACGTGTGACGCTGAGCCCCTCTCCAAGAGCCAGAAGTGCCAAGGGTGATCTCCTAGTATAAGCACTCTACCGAGTTGTGGGTTGGGTTGTCCATAGAGAAGGATCAACGACGACAACACCAACCAACCCACAGTCTATAATAATACATACATACATGCATGCGTACATACATACATCCATCCATCCATCCATCCATCCATACATACATACATACATACATACATACATACATACATACACACATACATACATACATACATACATACATACATACATACATACATACATACATACATACATGTATACATACATGCATACATGCATGCATACATACATACATACATACATACATACATACATACATACATACATACATACATGCGTACATACATGCATACATACATACATACATACATACATACATACATGCGTACATACATACATCCATACATACATGCATGCGTACATACATACATCCATCCATCCATCCATCCATCCATCCATACATACATACATACATGCATATATGCATACATACATGCATACATACATGCATTCATACATACATACATACATACATACATACATACATACATACATACATACATACATGCATACATACATGCATACATACATACATACATACATACCATACATACATACATACATACATACATACATACATACATACATACATACATACATGCATGCGTTGTCGGAAAATCCGACACCATTTAATAATAATATCATACAGACAG
>NC_091223.1:26482262-26489762 GCF_040958095.1 Procambarus clarkii
CATACATACATGCGTACATCCATCCACCCATCCATCCATACATACATGCATACATGCATACATACATGCATGCATACATACATACATACATACATACATACATACATACATACATACATACATACATGCGTACATACATACATCCATACATACATGCATGCGTACATACATCCATCCATCCATACATGCATACATGCATTCATACATACATGCATACATACATACATACATACATACATGCATGCATACATACATACATACATACATACATACATACATGCATACATACACGTCCAGTCAGCATATAGCTATTTCGGGACAAAATCCAATACAGTTTATAATGGTGAGACTAATAATTTATAATTACTTATAAAGACTTATAATTTAAGTCTTATAATATAATTACTAACTTATAATATATAATTATTAACTTATATTATATAACTTATTAACTTATAATTAACTTATATAACTTATACTTATATAACTTATATATAACTTATATATAGCTTATAATTATAACTTATTAACTTATAATATAATTATTAACTTATAATATAATTACTTATAGAGACTTATAATTTAAACTCCTCATCCACTGTGATGAGGAGTTTAAATATCACAGGAACTGTAGGTTAATGTGTGACATAAGTGAGGTTAGATGAGGCATCTACAAGCATCAGCTGGAGGCTGGGGGAGTGTTGTGGAGGCTGGTGGTACTATGCCCAGATGTTGGAGGGTGAATTTGACTCTCCCACCCTCCCTACAACTCCCCCCCCCCCCACATTGACCGCAGTACGTCTAAGGTTACTTTCCACTCTCGCTTACCAAGGGTATACCCCCCCCCCCCCACAACACACAGACATGCATCAGATTCTTAACTTACAATATTTATGATTTACCAATTTATGTTACTACACTGACTCTCAATTTCACAATATTGTGTAAACTTTGATGAATCGCTCGTCTTTGGGTCATCCAATAATGTTAGCAGACTTCTAGATGTTACAACAGCTAGGTTTAGGCTCGGCTACAAGTACCTCTGGAAGTTTGTAACATCTGATGATGTAGATTTGACTAAATGTAAACTCTGTCAGCAGAACTATTCGCATACTTTGCGTCATTATATAATGGAATGTGAAAAATCGCGGAATTTAAAGATAACATCAATAGTGTCCATGAAATGTGTAAGTACTTCATTCATAATGATGTGCTGCCCGAAATCTTAGCGAAGTATCCAAAATTTGCTTACTGTAGGTAATGCATACACATGACTGTAAAGCTGCCGCTCAGTTGGGTGGGTGTGGAGCACATGACTGTAAAGCTGCCGCCCAGTTGCTTGGGTGTGGAGCACATGACTGTAAAGCTGCCGCCCAGTTGGGTGGGTGTGGAGCACATGACTGTAAAGCTGCCGCCCAGTTGGGTGGGTGTGGAGCACATGACTGTAAAGCAGCCGCCCAGTTGGGTGGGTGTGGAGCACATGACTGTAAAGCTGCCGCCCAGTTGGGTGGGTGTGGAGCACATGACTGTAAAGCAGCCGCCCAGTTGGGTGGGTGTGAAGCACATGACTGTAAAGCTGCCGCCCAGTTGGGTGGGTGTGGAGCACATGACTGTAAAGCTGCCGCCCAGTTGGGTGGGTGTGGAGCACATGACTGTAAAGCTGCCGCCCAGTTGGGTCGGTGTGGAGCAAGTAACTGTGCGACTCCTCATAGATGTAAAGTGCCTTGTATAGTGACTGTTGTGAGCCTCTTGTTGAATTACTTGTGACACAAAAGATTACTGTTGTGTGTATTTGTGGGGGTGATTAAATATGTATGTGTATGTATATATGTATACGTATGAATATGTACATGTATGCATAAGTATGTGTACATTAATAATTTTGTTACTAGCGTCAAAAGATTGTTATTTGCTTAGCTAAACGAACTAGAGGGTTCAGTTCCTGAACCGATTATGTGCCTCTGTAATCCTTTACACCACCGCCCACGGGATGTGTATTATGGGGTGCATAATAAAGAAAGAAAATGAATGGACCGAACCCCACAATTCATTTAGCTAAGCAAGTTACAATCTTGATGAGCTAGTTACAAAATTCACTATAAGTCGTCACATCATAAATGGGTTCGAGATGGACCACAAGTAGTGCATTACATAATTTATCAGTATTGTGCAGCCTGTGATCCCCGCCTGGCTGGATACTGATACCTAGGTAGTTTTCATGTGTCCGGACACCGGCGATAAGGTGGTATTATTTATTTGAGATATATATATTTTTAAATGTTGTCACATTAACGGCTACATCTTCCTTTCTTCTGACATAGATTTTTAAGATTAATTAAAATATATGGAAACTAATTATACAATTTATTGGCTGGTGTGCAGGGCTTCACACTCTCAGAGCTAGCCATCAAGTAACTATCAAAACGCATATATCCTCGTTTTCACTTCAGTTATATTTATGACAAAGGATTTTAAATGTAACCTATATTTCTACCTTTCAGATGACATAAATACTTTCGTTAATTACAAAATCTAGATCAAACTAACATTGATTTTCAAAAGGTTGTATATTTTCCATCAATGGAGAGCATCAGCCAAGAAGCCTTCTTTAAAATATGAATATCTTTCCTCACCCAATAAGATCTAATCTCTGAATAAAACGCAAAAAACGACTTGATTGTAACCTATCCACCGCTGCCTATTGGATGGGGGAGAGGGGGTTATGTGTAGGATAAACATATCAATTGTGACACTAGCCCTCCATATATGTCAGTTGCTTAAATTATAAACTGTACTTGTGGTTGGTCTCGAGCCTATTGTTGATGTGACAATGTACATTGACTTTTGTAACTAGCTTATCAAGATTATAACTTGCTTGGCTATATGAATTGTGGGGGCTTAGTCCCTGAGCCCATTATGTGCCTCTGTAACACTCCACTATCGCTCATAGGATGGGTATGGGGTGCATAATAAATGAACTAAAATAAGCTCTGCCTTTTTGATAACATATACAATTATAAGCTTTATTTGTGAATCTCAATTAATTAAACAATATATCACAGAGCCTGTAGGGTTCAGTGAGATGAGCGAAGAGACATGGGAGATTTTACATAAGTACAGTACATGGTAGTTTAAGTAGCGAACGCATGTCAACGAATAACGAGTATATATAACAAAACTATTGTCCTATGAAGTCGATTTAACTTCCAAACATATATTTTTTAAAAAATGTTAAATGTTTTCTGGGTAGTTATGTTAGATTTTATTAAAAATACGTATTCTACTTGTTAACATTATAATTTAAATTTGTGATAATTTGTGCAGAGAAGTTCGACAACTGGATATGCCAACAAACACTTTCCAAACTACGATATATCTTTGATAAGTCGCTCCACAACATTGATGCTTTGACCGTCGACTTCCTTTGATGCTACTTATTTACTTATTTCATAATGAAATTATATTAGTTTGGAGTAAATATATGTTTTCTCATGTTCTGCATTCAGCACCCACATTATAGTAAATATACCATATTACTTCATTACTTAAATAATGCTAGGAGGGTTTGAGTAGCTTTGGGTCTTTAGTGGACAGAATCTCCAATAGATGGGGCGAGAGTCGCCTCATCTCTCTCGCCCGAGCAAGAGTCGAAACTTAATTTAAAATTAATATATCTTTGTTCTCGAACATGATATATTTCATTTGGTGCAATCATAATAATGTTCATATCTCGGTCTTTCTGGAGGCATATAAGATTTTAGGCTTTATTAGCGTATCTTTGTTAATTATACAATATATCGGCAAGTGCGTAGGCGTCTGTACTCCATGCCCGACAAGCTACTGAGCGCTACTATAAAAACATATGTATCTTCACTTGAGCTATAAATATGTCTATTGTAATGTATTTAAAATGAAGCTCTTATTTCTATCTTGCTTAAGACATATAAAACATTTGTGTTTATTAACGAATTTACGTGAAATAAACATTGATCTGAGAGAGAGTTGCTCTGTCGTTCAGTCTGTACGGGGTGGGAGCTCCGTAATTTTTAAAATACATGTATCTTCATTAGAACTTTAAATATGTCTATGGTAAAGTGTTTAAAGTGAAGCTTATATGTCTGCCTTTCTTGAGACATATAAAACATATATGTTTATTAACGAATTCACGTGAACTAACATTGTTCTGAGAGAGAGTTGCTCGGTCGATCAATCTGTCCGGGGTTAAAGCTCGGCTATTATAAAAGTACACGTATCTTCGCTTTAAATTTAAATATGCCCATGGTAAGGTATTTAGAATGAAGCTTATATTTCTATCTTCCTTGTGACATATAAAACTCTTACGTTTATTAAGGAATCTGTGTGAAATAGGCATGGTTCTGAGATGAATGCTGCGGTTTTCGAGCTCGACGCGCGGCAATGGACGCTATACACATCCAGTAGGTGTTATTGGACCCAATACCCATTTTATTTGTGGTTGGAGCCTCATACCCATCCTGTGGGTTGTAGTGCACGCCATACTCATCCTGTGGGTGGTATTGGACCCAATACCCTTCCTTTGGGTGGATGTGATCCCCATACTCATCCTGTGGGTGGATGTGACCCTCATACCCATCCTGTGGGTGGTATTGGACCCCTTTCCAACCTAACAGGCGGTAGGTGACAATATACCCATCCTAGCTATAGTTGGTATAGTAGACACAATACCGTCCTGTTTGTAGTAGTTTACCCCATAGACATTCATCTGTAACATTGTTTTCTGTTAGCGTTCCTACAAAACATCCTTTAAATATTTGTAAAGCACAAACTATGGTAAATAATATTGATTGGTGAAGCACTGTTATTCTATGTAATAATTTATAGTGCTTATTATAATTTACTAAGAACAACTAATATTTCTCAAAACAAAACTACGAGCCTTCAATAGGAAGTAGCTGATCTGTAATATTCTAAGAGCATGGACAATAGTAGGTAAATTTCACAACCCATGTGGGACCTGAAAACTACAATTTTCATTATAATTGAACCAAACACGAATATTCTGCTATCTATGTTGACGGACGGGTACTGTGAGACGTAAATTGGTACGTGAGGAAGAGTTTGGGCCTTGGTAAAAAAAGTAACTGGGAATATATCACATATTTACTAATTCATATTCAACATATTGACTTTAAGCATTAAGTCATATATGTGCTGTCTTGTGTGAGAACGGGTTGGTCCCCTTGTGCGTGTGCCCCTTGTGTTAAATAGCCTGTCTTTATCAACCCTGTCGATTCCCTTGAGAATCTTCTATGTGGTTATCATATCCCCCCTAACTCCTCTGTCTTCTAGCGACGTGAGGTTTATTTCTCGTAGTCTCTCCTCGTAACTCATACCTCTCAGCCCAGGTTCTAGTCTGGTTGCAAACCTTTGAACTTTTTCCAGTTTAGTCTTATACTTGACTAGATATTGACTCCATGCTGGGGCTGCATACTCCAGGATTGGTCTGACATAGGTGGTATGCAAAGTTTGGAATGATTCCTTACACAAGTTTCTGAATGCCGTTCTTATGTTGGCCAGCCTGGCATATGCTGCTGATGTTATCCTCTTGATATGAGCTCCAGGGGACAGGTCTGTCGTGATATCAACCCCCAGGTCTTTCTCTCGCTCTGACTCTTGAAGAAATTCATCTCCCAAATGATACCTTGCAACTGGCCTCCTGCTCCCTACACCTATCTTCATTACATTACATTTGATTGGGATTAAACTCTAACAACCATTTGTTCGACCATTCCTTTAGTTTGTCTAGGACTTCTTGAAGCCTCAAGCAGTCCTCCTCTGTCCTAACCCTTCTCATAGTTTTGGCATCGTCAGCAAACAATAAGAGGAATGAGTCTATACTCTCTGGGAGATCGTTTACCTATATCTGAAACAGGATAGGACCGAGTACAGAGCCCTGTGGGACTCCACTGGTGACTTCACACCGATCTGAGGGTCTCACCTCTCACTGTAACTCTTTGCTTCCTATTCCTCAGGTACTCCCTTATCCACTGGAGCACTTTACCAGTTACTCCTGCATGTCTCTCCAGCTTATGTACCAGCCTCTTATGGGGGACTGTGTCAAAGGCTTTCTGACAGTCCAAAAAAATGCAGTCCGCCCAACCTTCTCGTTCCTGCTTAATCTTTGTCACCTGATCGTAGAATTCTATTAAGCCTGTAAGGCAAGATTTACCCTTCCTGAACCCATGTTGGCGATTTGTCACGAAGTCCCTTCTCTCCAGATGTGTTACTAGATTTTTTCTCACGGTTTTCTCTATCACTTTGCATGGTATACAAGTCAAGGACACGGGCTTGTAGTTCAGTGCCTCTTGTCTGTCACCCTTTTTGTATATTGGGACCAAATTTGCCGCCTTCCATACTTCTGGTAGGTCTCCCGTCTCCAGTGACCTACTATACACTATAAAGAGTGGCAAGCAGAGTGCCTCTGCACACTCTTCCAATAACCATGGTGAGATCCCGTCTGGACCTACAGCCTTTCTCACATCTAGATCCAACAGGTGTCTCTTGAACTCATCTTTCGCAATTTCGAACCCTTTCAAGGCCGCCTGGTTTACTGCCCCCTCTTCTAGCGCAGTGACCTTACCATGTTCTATTGTGAAGACCTCCTGGAACCTCTTGTTGAGTTCTTCACACACGTCTTTGTCATTCTCTGTATACCTGTCCTCGCCTGTTCTAAGTTTCATTACCTGTTCATTGACTTGTTTTCCTCCTGATGTGACTGTGGAGTAGCTTTGGATCGGTCTTGGCTTTGCTTGCTATATCATTTACATAATTTTTGTCTGCTTCCCTTCTCACATTAACATACTCATTTCTGGTTCTCTGGTATCTCTCTCTGCTTTCTGGAGTTCTGTTATTTCGGAAGTTCCTCGACGCCCTTTTGTTCAGTTCCTTTGCTTCCATACATGCCCTATTATACCTTGGATTCTTCTTTTGTTTCTCTGATTTTTCCCTTTGGGGCGGGATAAATCTGTTTACTGCCTCCTGACACTTTTGGGTGACATAGTCCATCATGTCTTGTACAGACTTAACTCCGAGGTCTGTGACCCATGGTATACCCCTTAGGAAACTTCTCATCCCCTCGTAATTTCCCTTTCGGTATGCCAGCCTTTTGTTTTCTAGTTCTGTTTTGGGGAGATAAGTCCAAGTTCTACCAAGTACTCAAAGATCAATACACTGTGATCACTTATTCCCAAGGGGGCTTCCATCTTAACTTCCCTTATATCCGACTGATTGAGGGTAAATATTAGATCAAGCTTAGCTGGTTCATCCTCCCCACTCATTCTTGTCGGTCCCTTGAAGTGTTGACTTAGAAAGTTTCTTGTGGCCGCATCCAGCAGCTTAGCTCTCCATGTATCTGGTCCTCCATGCAGATCTCAGTACTACTAATCTATCTTCCCGTGGTTGAAGTCCCCTATGCTTAGTAGTCCAGATCCATTCCTACTAGCGAGAGACGCTGTTCTCTCT
>NC_091223.1:26494762-26514762 GCF_040958095.1 Procambarus clarkii
GTAGTTTAGTGCCTCTTGTCTGTCACCCTTTTTAAATATTGGTACTACATTAGCAGTCTTCCATACTTCTGGTAGGTCTCCCGTTTCCAGTGACCTACTATATACTATGGAGAGTGGCAAGCAAAGTGCTCCTGCACACTCTTTCTATACCCATGGTGAGATTCCATCCGGCCCAACAGCTTTTCTCACATCCAGCTCCAATAGGTGCTTCTTGACCTCATCTCTTGTAATTTCGAACCTTTCCAAGGTCACCTGGTTTGCTGCCACCTCTCCTAGCGCCGTGACTTCTCCCTGTTCTATTGTAAAGACCTCCTGGAACCTTTTGTTGAGTTCTTCACACACCTCTTTGTCATTCTCTGTGTACCTGTCCTCGCCCACTCTAAGTTTCATCACCTGTTCCTTCACTGTTGTCTTCCTCCTGATGTGACTGTGTAGTATAGCTTTGGTTCGGTCTTGGCTTTATTAGCTATATCATTTTCATACCTTTTCTCAGCTGCTCTTCTCACACTAACATACTCGTTCCTGGTTCTCTGGTATCTCTCTCTACTTTCTGGTGTTCTGTTATTACGGAAGTTCCTCCATGCCCTTTTGTTCAGCTCCTTTGCTTTCATACATTCCCTATTAAACCACGGATTCTTCCTTTGCTTCTCTGTTTTTTCCTGTTGGGCTGGGACAAACCTGCTTACAGCCTCCTGACATTTTTGGGTGACATAGTCCATCATGTTTTGTACGGACTTGGTTCCGAGTTCTGTGTCCCAATGTATATCCCATAGGAATTTATTCATCTCCTCATAGTTTCCCTTTCGGTACGCCAGCCCTTTGTTTCCCAGTTCTTTTTTGGGGGTGATAATTCCTAGTTCAACCAAGTACTCAAAGCTCAATACACTATGATCACTCATTCCCAAGGGGGCTTCCAACTTAACTTCCCTTATATCCGACTCATTTAGGGTAAATATCAGATCAAGCAAGGCTGGTTCATCCCCTCCTCTCGTTCTTGTCGGTCCCTTGACGTGTTGACTTAGAAAGTTTCTTGTTGCCACATCCAGCAGCTTAGCTCTCCATGTGTCTGGGCCTCCATGTGGGTCTCTGTTCCCCCAATCTATCTTTCCATGGTTGAAGTCTCCCATGATTAGTAGCCTGGATCCGTTCCTGCTAGCCACAGAAGCTGCACTCTATTATTATATTGATGGTGGCCAAGTTGTTTCTATCATATTCCTGTCTGGGTCTTCTGACATTCGGTGGGGGTTATATATGACTACTACTATAATTTTCTGTCCTCCAGTTGCTATGGTGCCTGATATGTAGTCACTGAAACCTTCACAGTTCTGAATTACCATCTCTTCGAAACTCCAACCTTCTCTTAGTAGCAAAGCTACACCACCTCCTCCTCTCCCTTCTCTCTCTTTCCTCACTACATAATAGCCCTGTGGAAACACTGCGTTTGTTATGGTGTTTGTTAACTTTGTTTCTGTGAGTGCTATTATGTCTGGGTTTTCTTCTAGTGCCCATTCTCCGAGTTCACTTGTTTTATTTGTAATTCCATCTATGTTAGTGTACATTGCCTTGAAGCTCACTTTCTTCAGTTCATTTTCTTGTCCCCTTCTTGGTGAGCATTCTGCTGGTGTGGGAAGCTTTTCAGTGGGTGAGTGTGTGTGTGTGTGTGTGTGTGTGTGTGTGTGTGTGTGTGTGTGTGTGTGTGTGTGTGTGTGTGTGTGTGTGTGTGTGTGTGATTGTACTCACCTAGTTGTGTTTGCGGGGGTTGAGCTCTGGCTCTTTGGTCCCGCCTCTCAACCGTCAATCAACAGGTGTACAGATTCCTGAGCCTATCGGGCTCTGTCATATCTACATTTGAAACTGTGTATGGAGTCAGCCTCCACCACATCACTTCCTAATGCATTCCATTTGTCAACCACTCTGACACTAAAAAAGTTCTTTCTAATATCTCTGTGGCTCATTTGGGCACTCAGTTTCCACCTGTGTCCCCTTGTGCGTGTTCCCCTTGTGTTAAATAGACTGTCTTTATCTACCCTATCAATTCCCTTCAGAATCTTGAATGTGGTGATCATGTCCCCCCTAACTCTTCTGTCTTCCAGCGAAGTGAGGTTTAATTCCCGTAGTCTTTCCTCGTAGCTCATACCTCTCAGCTCGGGTAATAGTCTGGTGGCAAACCTTTGAACCTTTTCCAGTTTAGTCTTATCCTTAACTAGATATGGACTCCATGCTGGGGCTGCATACTCCAGGATTGGCCTGACATATGTGGTATACAAAGTTCTGAATGATTCTTTGCACAAGTTTCTGAATGCCGTTCGTATGTTGGCCAGCCTGGCATATGCCGCTGATTTTATCCGCTTGATATGTGCTGCAGGAGACAGGTCTGGCGTGATATCAACCCCCAAGTCTTTTTCCTTCTCTGACTCCTGAAGAATTTCCTCTCTCAGATGATACCTTGTATCTGGCCTCCTGCTCCCTACACCTATCTTCATTACATTACATTTGGTTGGGTTAAACTGTAACAACCATTTGTTCGACCATTCCTTCAGCTTGTCTATTGTTATTCTAGCTATTCAGCGTCCTAATTGTGTGTGTGTGTGTGTGTGTGTGTGTGTGTGTGTGTGTGTGTGTGTGTGTGATTGTGTGTGTGTGTGTGTACTCACCTAGTTGTGCTTGCAGGGGTTGAGCTCTGGCTTTTTGGTCCCACCTCTCAACCGTCAATTAACAGGTGTTCAGGTTCCTGAGCCTATTGGGCTCTATCATATCTACACTTGAAACTGTGTATGGAGTCAGCCTCCACCACATTGCATTCCATTTGTCAACCACTCTGTCACTAAAAAAGTTCTTTCTAATATCTCTGTGACTCATTTGGGCACTCAGTTTCCACGTGTGTCCTCTAGTGCGTGTGCCCCTTGCATTAAACAGACTGTCTTTATCGACCCTGTCGATTCCCTTGAGAATCTTAAATGTGGTGATCATGTCCCCCCTAATTCTTCTGTCTTCCAACGAAGTGAGGTTCAATTCCCGTAGTCTCTTCTCGTAGTTCATACCTCTCAGCTCGGGTACTAGTCTGGTGGCAAACCTTTGAACCTTTTCCAGTTTAGTCTTATGCTTGACTAGATATGGACTCCATGCTGGAGCCGCATACTCCAGGATTGGTCTGACATATGTGGTATATAATGTTCTGAAAGATTCCTTACACAAGTTTCTAAAGGCCGTTCTTTAAAGGCCGTCCTTCTCATAATTTTGGCGTCGTCAGCAAACATTGAGAGGAATGAGTCTATACCCTCTGGGAGATCATTTACGTATATCAGAAACAGGATAGGTCCAAGTACAGAGCCCTGTGGGACTCCACTTGTGACTTCACGCCAGTCTGAGATCTCACCGCTCACTGTAACTCTCTGCTTCCTATTGTTTAGGTACTCCCTTATCCACTGGAGCGCCCTCCAGTTACTCCTGCCTGTTTCTCCAGCTTATGCATCAACCTTTTATGGGGTACTGTGTCAAAGGCTTTCCGATAGTCCAAAAAAATGCAGTCCGCCCACCCTTCTCTTTCTTGCTTAATCTTTGTCACCTTTTCGTAGAATTCTATCAAGCCTGTAAGGCAAGATTTACCCTCCCTGAACCCATGTTGATGGGTTGTCACGAAGTCTCTACTCTCCAGATGTGTTACTAGCTTTTTTCTCACAATCTTCTCCATCACCTTGCATGGTATACAAGTTAAGGACACTGGCCTGTAGTTCAGTGCCTCTTGTCTGTCACCCTTTTTGTATATTGGTACTATATTAGCAGTCTTCCATATTTCTGGTAGGTCCCCCATTTCCAGTGACCTACTATACACTATGGAGAGTGGTAAGCAAAGTGCTCCTGCACACTCTTTCAATACCCATGGTGAGATTCCATCCGCCCCAACAGCTTTTCTCACATCCAGCTCCAATAGGTGCATCTTGACCTCATCTCTTGTAATTTCGAACCTATCCAAGGTCACCTGGTTTGCTGCCACCTCTTCTAGCGCCGTGACATCTCCCTGTTCTATTGTAAAGACCTCCTGGAACCTTTTGTTGAGTTCTTCACACAAGTCTTTGTCATTCTCTGTGTACCTGTCCTCGCCCACTCTAAGTTTCATCACCTGTTCCTTCACTGTTGTCTTCCTCCTGATGTGACTGTGTAGTATAGCTTTGGTTCGGTCTTGGCTTTATTAGCTATATCATTTTCATACCTTTTCTCAGCTGCTCTTCTCACACTAACATACTCGTTCCTGGTTCTCTGGTATCTCTCTCTACTTTCTGGTGTTCTGTTATTACGGAAGTTCCTCCATGCCCTTTTGTTCAGCTCCTTTGCTTTCATACATTCCCTATTAAACCACGGATTCTTCCTTTGCTTCTCTGTTTTTTCCTGTTGGGCTGGGACAAACCTGCTTACAGCCTCCTGACATTTTTGGGTGACATAGTCCATCATGTTTTGTACGGACTTGGTTCCGAGTTCTGTGTCCCAATGTATATCCCATAGGAATTTATTCATCTCCTCATAGTTTCCCTTTCGGTACGCCAGCCCTTTGTTTCCCAGTTCTTTTTTGGGGGTGATAATTCCTAGTTCAACCAAGTACTCAAAGCTCAATACACTATGATCACTCATTCCCAAGGGGGCTTCCAACTTAACTTCCCTTATATCCGACTCATTTAGGGTAAATATCAGATCAAGCAAGGCTGGTTCATCCCCTCCTCTCGTTCTTGTCGGTCCCTTGACGTGTTGACTTAGAAAGTTTCTTGTTGCCACATCCAGCAGCTTAGCTCTCCATGTGTCTGGGCCTCCATGTGGGTCTCTGTTCCCCCAATCTATCTTTCCATGGTTGAAGTCTCCCATGATTAGTAGCCTGGATCCGTTCCTGCTAGCCACAGAAGCTGCACTCTATTATTATATTGATGGTGGCCAAGTTGTTTCTATCATATTCCTGTCTGGGTCTTCTGACATTCGGTGGGGGTTATATATGACTACTACTATAATTTTCTGTCCTCCAGTTGCTATGGTGCCTGATATGTAGTCACTGAAACCTTCACAGTTCTGAATTACCATCTCTTCGAAACTCCAACCTTCTCTTAGTAGCAAAGCTACACCACCTCCTCCTCTCCCTTCTCTCTCTTTCCTCACTACATAATAGCCCTGTGGAAACACTGCGTTTGTTATGGTGTTTGTTAACTTTGTTTCTGTGAGTGCTATTATGTCTGGGTTTTCTTCTAGTGCCCATTCTCCAAGTTCACTTGTTTTATTTGTAATTCCATCTATGTTAGTGTACATTGCCTTGAAGCTCACTTTCTTCAGTTCATTTTCTTGTCCCCTTCTTGGTGAGCATTCTGCTGGTGTGGGAAGCTTTTCAGTGGGTGAGTGTGTGTGTGTGTGTGTGTGTGTGTGTGTGTGTGTGTGTGTGTGTGTGTGTGTGTGTGTGTGTGTGTGTGTGTGATTGTACTCACCTAGTTGTGTTTGCGGGGGTTGAGCTCTGGCTCTTTGGTCCCGCCTCTCAACCGTCAATCAACAGGTGTACAGATTCCTGAGCCTATCGGGCTCTGTCATATCTACATTTGAAACTGTGTATGGAGTCAGCCTCCACCACATCACTTCCTAATGCATTCCATTTGTCAACCACTCTGACACTAAAAAAGTTCTTTCTAATATCTCTGTGGCTCATTTGGGCACTCAGTTTCCACCTGTGTCCCCTTGTGCGTGTTCCCCTTGTGTTAAATAGACTGTCTTTATCTACCCTATCAATTCCCTTCAGAATCTTGAATGTGGTGATCATGTCCCCCCTAACTCTTCTGTCTTCCAGCGAAGTGAGGTTTAATTCCCGTAGTCTCTCCTCGTAGCTCATACCTCTCAGCTCGGGTACTAGTCTGGTGGCAAACCTTTGAACCTTTTCCAGTTTAGTCTTATCCTTGACTAGATATGGACTCCATGCTGGGGCTGCATACTCCAGGATTGGCCTGACATATGTGGTATACAAAGTTCTGAATGATTCTTTGCACAAGTTTCTGAATGCCGTTCGTATGTTGGCCAGCCTGGCATATGCCGCTGATTTTATCCGCTTGATATGTGCTGCAGGAGACAGGTCTGGCGTGATATCAACCCCCAAGTCTTTTTCCTTCTCTGACTCCTGAAGAATTTCCTCTCTCAGATGATACCTTGTATCTGGCCTCCTGCTCCCTACACCTATCTTCATTACATTACATTTGGTTGGGTTAAACTGTAACAACCATTTGTTCGACCATTCCTTCAGCTTGTCTATTGTTATTCTAGCTATTCAGCTGTTCAGCGTCCTAATTGTGTGTGTGTGTGTGTGTGTGTGTGTGTGTGTGTGTGTGTGTGTGTGTGTGTGTGTGTGTGTGATTGTGTGTGTGTGTACTCACCTAGTTGTGCTTGCAGGGGTTGAGCTCTGGCTTTTTGGTCCCACCTCTCAACCGTCAATTAACAGGTGTTCAGGTTCCTGAGCCTATTGGGCTCTATCATATCTACACTTGAAACTGTGTATGGAGTCAGCCTCCACCACATTGCATTCCATTTGTCAACCACTCTGTCACTAAAAAAGTTCTTTCTAATATCTCTGTGACTCATTTGGGCACTCAGTTTCCACGTGTGTCCTCTAGTGCGTGTGCCCCTTGCATTAAACAGACTGTCTTTATCGACCCTGTCGATTCCCTTGAGAATCTTAAATGTGGTGATCATGTCCCCCCTAATTCTTCTGTCTTCCAACGAAGTGAGGTTCAATTCCCGTAGTCTCTTCTCGTAGTTCATACCTCTCAGCTCGGGTACTAGTCTGGTGGCAAACCTTTGAACCTTTTCCAGTTTAGTCTTATGCTTGACTAGATATGGACTCCATGCTGGAGCCGCATACTCCAGGATTGGTCTGACATATGTGGTATATAATGTTCTGAAAGATTCCTTACACAAGTTTCTAAAGGCCGTTCTTTAAAGGCCGTCCTTCTCATAATTTTGGCGTCGTCAGCAAACATTGAGAGGAATGAGTCTATACCCTCTGGGAGATCATTTACGTATATCAGAAACAGGATAGGTCCAAGTACAGAGCCCTGTGGGACTCCACTTGTGACTTCACGCCAGTCTGAGATCTCACCGCTCACTGTAACTCTCTGCTTCCTATTGTTTAGGTACTCCCTTATCCACTGGAGCGCCCTCCAGTTACTCCTGCCTGTTTCTCCAGCTTATGCATCAACCTTTTATGGGGTACTGTGTCAAAGGCTTTCCGATAGTCCAAAAAAATGCAGTCCGCCCACCCTTCTCTTTCTTGCTTAATCTTTGTCACCTTTTCGTAGAATTCTATCAAGCCTGTAAGGCAAGATTTACCCTCCCTGAACCCATGTTGATGGGTTGTCACGAAGTCTCTACTCTCCAGATGTGTTACTAGCTTTTTTCTCACAATCTTCTCCATCACCTTGCATGGTATACAAGTTAAGGACACTGGCCTGTAGTTCAGTGCCTCTTGTCTGTCACCCTTTTTGTATATTGGTACTATATTAGCAGTCTTCCATATTTCTGGTAGGTCCCCCATTTCCAGTGACCTACTATACACTATGGAGAGTGGTAAGCAAAGTGCTCCTGCACACTCTTTCAATACCCATGGTGAGATTCCATCCACCCCAACAGCTTTTCTCACATCCAGCTCCAATAGGTGCATCTTGACCTCATCTCTTGTAATTTCGAACCTATCCAAGGTCACCTGGTTTGCTGCCACCTCTTCTAGCGCCGTGACATCTCCCTGTTCTATTGTAAAGACCTCCTGGAACCTTTTGTTGAGTTTTTCACACACCTCCTTGTCATTCTCTGTGTACCTGTCCTCGCCCACCCTAAGTTTCATGCCTGTTCCTTCACTGTTGTCTTCCTCCTGATATGACTGTGTAGTAGCTTTGGTTAGGTTTTGGCTTTATTAGCTATATCATTTTCATACTTTTTCTCAGCTGCTCTTCTCACCCTGACATACGCATTCCTGATTCTCTGGTATCTCTCTCTACTTTCTGGTGTTCTGTTATTACGGAAGTTCCTCCACGCCCTTTTGTTCAGCTCCTTTGCTTTCATACATTCCCTATTAAACCACAGATTCTTCCTTTGCTTTTCTGTTTTTTCCTGTTGGGCTGGGACAAACCTGCTTACAGCCTCCTGACATTTTTGGGTGACATAGTCCATCATGTCTTGTTCGGACTTGGTTCCGAGTTCTGTGTCCCAATATATATCCCATAGGAATTTATTCATTTCCTCATAGTTTCCCTTACGGTACGCCAGCCCTTTGGTTCCCAGTTCTTTTTTGAGGGTGATAATTCCCAGATCAACCAGGTACTCAAAGCTCAATACACTATGATCACTCATTCCCTATGGGGCTTCCAACTTAACTTCCGTTATATCCGACTCATTTAGGGTAAATATCAGATCAAGCAAGGCTAGTTCATCCCCTCCTCTCATTCTTGTCGGACCCTTGACGTGTTGACTTAGAAAGTTTCTTGTTGCCACATCCAGACTCTTAGCTCTCCATGTGTCTGGGCCTGCATGTGGGTCTCTGTTCCCCCAATCTATCTTCCCATGGTTGAAGTCTCCTATGATTAGAAGTCCGGATCCGTTCATGCTAGCCACAGAATATGCTCTCTCTATTATATTGATGGTGGCCAAGTTGTTTCTATCATATTCCTGTCTGGGTCTTCTGTCATTCGGTGGGGGGTTATATATGACTACTATTATAATTTTCTGTCCTCCAGTCACTGAAACCTTCACAGTTCTGAATTACCATCTCTTCGAAACTCCAACCTTCTTTTAGTAGCAAAGCTACACCACCTCCTCCTCTCCCTTCTCTCTCTTTCCTCACTACATAGTAGCCCTGTGGAAACACTGCGTTTGTTATGATTTTCGTTAGCTTTGTTTCTGTGAGTGCTATTATGTCTGGGTTTTCTTCTAGTGCCCATTCTCCAAGTTCACTTGTTTTATTTGTAATCCCATCTATGTTAGTGTACATTGCCTTGAAGCTCACTTTCTTCTGTTCATTTTCATGTCCCTTTCTTGGCAAGCATTCTGCTGGTGTGAGAAGCTGTTCCGTGGGTGAGAGGATCTGTGAGGTGGATTGCAGGGTCTCAGAGAATTTTGGTGTAGGGGTGGGGTTTAAAGGGAAGGGGGAACAGGTAGGGCGTGGGTTAAGGAAATAGGGGGGACATGGAGGATACAGGGTGAGGGGGGAGGAGGGATAGGGAGGGTATGGGATGAAGGGGGAGGGGGGACAGGGGGGGGGAAAGGTTGGAGGGGGGACAGGATGGGGTGTCAGGGTCAGAATGGGGTGGGGGGGGGGGAGGGTTGGGTGGGGGCAGGTAGGGTGAGGGGAAGGGAGGGTTTCTATGCAGAGGGGGGTGGTGGTGTTGCCCTCCCCTCTAGTGTTGCTGGGATGCTGGTTTTGGGTTCCCCTCTTGTCTCTGGGACTGTTGTGTTGGTGTCTGTGATTTCCTGGTTTGCTCCTCTCTCCCTGCGCTTCCTCCTTGCCTCTGCTGCCTTGGCTCTCTCCTCCTTCGTCCTGTCCCTCTGCAGGAATACTTTTTTGTATCCCTCCACATGCTGCAGACGACTCTTCCTTTCGAGAATATCCTCCTTCATGGTTTCGTTTGTAAACACCACCTTTACAAGTCGGTTTCTGTCCTTGTTGTACCAGCCCAACCTGAAAACCTTCTCTATGTTATGTACAGCCCCTTCCATCTGTAACCCCTTCAGTAGCCCATGTACTGCCTCTCTATGCTTGCCATTCCATTCTTGCCTGTTGGATCCTTCCTGTTCTTTGATGCCTACGACTACCACTGATCTTTTTCTTTCCAGCAGTTGAATGGTGCACCTTGCTGCTTCCTGTGACGTAGCTGCCTGCATGGCTACCTCCCTCACTGTGTCCATTGCTTCTCAGCTCTTTTTCAGTCGTTCCGCAAATGTTTCAAGTACAGAGGCATTTCCTTGGAATGTAACATTCCCACCTTCCCTTTGGGTGATAATCTGATGCTCGGTCTCTTTTTTTTTCTCTGTGAGAGATTTGATCTCCTCCCTTGCTGATGTCAGCTCACTTTGCAGATTGTTAATTGTAATCCTCATTTCATTCATCTCCCTCCTGAATTCCTCCAGAACTTGGGTTAGCAATTCCTTCGTTTGATCACCCTGGCTGCTTCCCGTGTCCCTGTTGCGGCCTCCTGCCATTCTGCCCCTTGTCAAGAGAAAGAGCAAGAGAGAGAGAGAGCAAGGGAGAGAGAGAGAGCTAGAGAGAGAGAGAGAGCAAGAGAGCAAGAGAGAGAGAGCAAAAGAGAGCAAGAGAGAGAGAGAGCAAGAGAGAGAGAGAGCAAGAGAGAGAGAGCAAGAGAGAGAGAGAGAGAGAACGTGTGTGCGCGTGGGATGGGGGTTAAGAGGAGGTGAGGTGTTCAGCTTACGGCAGGTAAGAGAGGGGGTTAGAGAGGGTGTGTGGATTATTACAGGTTTTATCTCCTTCCCACGAAAGGTGTTAATCCCTTCTAGCCTGTGTATGCGTGTGTGTGTGCGTGCATACGTACGTGGGTTTGAGTGCGTGCATGCGTGTGCGTACGTGCGTGCGCGTGCGTGCGTGCGTGCGTGCGTGCGTGTGTGTCACGAGTTCCTGTAAGCGTAAACTTCTACCCAGAATGAGCCACTCTGAGACTTTAAATATATATACTATCCTGAACAAGAATTTGATAATATTTTACCTCACACTGTACACCTGATTAATTGACCAGAGAGGGGGTACATACCAGTCTGCCTCCCGCTCACACAACTAGATGAGTAATGATGATGTATGGTTGACGATGGTGCTCTGTCGTCGCCTTCCACTTGGTGATTCTCTAAGTGCTAGTAGATTGATGATATTGGTTCTTCTCTATCTACACAAATCTCTGGAGTCACAATCACCACCCAACAAACACAATCAGCAGTTCCACGGCGGGTCGTCCCACCTGGCCGTCAGGTCAGGTCGCTCCACGTGGTCCTCCACACTCTATGCACCGGTGATGCCACTAGCTACACTTTGGTTTCTTCGCACTATCGCTAGCGATATGACTATGCTATGTAGCACCCTGCTAGCTACACACTGCGAGAGGCCAAATACTGTGATCTAGCCTCTATAATCCTTCAATGTCCCGAGAAATTGACGGATTTCCGCGGACCTCGCTAATCGTGTGTCTCCTGCCGTCGCTGGCCTACTTCTACGGTGTGTGTGTGTGTGTGTGTGCGTGTGTGTGTGTATGTGTGTGTGTGTGCGTGTGTGTGTGTATGTGTGTGTGTGTACGTGTGCGTGTGCATGCGTGCGTGCATGTGTGTGTGTGAGTGTGTGTGTGTGTGAGTGTGTGTGTGAGTGTGTGTGAGTGTGTGTGTGTGTGTGTGTGTGTGTGTGTGTGTGTGTGTGTGTGTGTGTGTGTGTGTGTGTGTGTGTGTGTGTGTGTGTGTGTGTATGTGTGTGTGCGCAGTTCGTGTGCGTTCGTGCGTGTTTGATAACCGATAAATATATAATTTACTGTGTCGGCGGACATGACGGCAGAGTGTATATCTGACGCCGCCCAGGGCTCAACCCCACACCCACACTGCTGTGTGAATAGGGACAATAGATGAAAGGAAATGAGCCCAACCATTTCTGTCCCACTCAGGATTCGAATCCAGAATTCTCGATTGTGCGTTGAGAACGCATCCACCCAGTTCACAGGTGAATCCTTGGGGCACAAATAGGAAATACACACACACATTCTCTGGGTTGTATACACTCGCTCTCTATCTGTCTTTATCCTTCTCTGTTTCTGTCTTTGTCTCTTTTTCTCTCATTCACACTCTCTTTCTTTATTCTCTCTCTCGTTATGCACCTCTCTTTCCCTCTATTATTTTCTCATTCACTATTTCAATGTTTCTTTCTCTTTCCTTACCTAAAACCATTACGCAAAGAAGGTCTCTAATTCATTTTATCATGAAAATACAATTTTCTCGGATTTTCTTGATATATGTTGTTGATCTTGACAAAAAAATGTAAGATCTGCAAAAAGTAATTGGAAAATTAATAAAATTCTTTACGTGCTCATCAAAATTCGTCAGATCTCCAACGCCAAACATAAGGGAGTCCAAGAGTAAGGTAAACATGGGTACGAGTAACCGTAGACTTTTATTGTTAAGACTAGACTTTGTTTCTTTTGTTGTTGTTGTTGATTTAGGGGCGACGACGACCGAGGGATCGGATGCGCCCGGCGTACCCGTTAAGGGTGAATCACGATGCCTGGAAAGGTGGAACGCCAAGCCAAAACGCAAAATGAGTGACGCCAATCACTAGAAACTAATATGCCATACGGCAAATAAATGCACAGACAGGCAGATGATTGGGGAGCCCCAGGAGTCCCTCAGGGTGACAAGCACCGGCCCCGCTCCACATAGAGAACACCAGGTAGCAAAACAAAAGCATTTGTGTTCCTCACGTGTGCCCCAAAGAATGAGGTGATTTGATAAAATGCTATGCCCAAGATTACCATCCGGGTGCCAGCGGGGGGTGGTTCAAATAGCTTCGGCTATCACTTCCTTATGTCCGGTCGTGATGGTCAAGTGGATTAAGGCGTCCTGTACATACGAGTTGCGTTGCTCCTGGCAGTATGGGTTCGAGTCACTTCTGGGGTGTGAGTTTTCAGTTGCATATAGTCCTGGGGACCATTCAGGCTTGTTCCTCACGTGTGCCCCAAAGAATGAGGGGATTTGATAAATTGCTATGCCCAAGATTACCATCCGGGTGCCGGCAGGGGAATGGTTCAAATAGCTTCGGCTATCACCTCCTTATGTCCAGTCGTGATGGTCAAGTGGAATAAGACGTCCTGTACATACCAGTTGCGTTGCTCCAGGCAGTATGGGTTCGAGTCACTTCTGGAGTGTGAGTTTTCAGTTATATATATATATATATTAGTATATTTTGGTAGCAGTCTTTCCTGTAGACATATATTATTAAATATGACCGAAAAAGTAAGATTAATAATTCTAACACGAATTTTCTCGATCTTTCATACATTCCTTTTCACTGTTGGTGGTAATTCAAAAATCAATTCTCCAAAATTCATTTTTATTTCTAGTCTGACGCGACACTTGAGCGCGTTTCGTAAAACTTATTACATTTTCAAAGACTTTAGTTTACACATACACAACTGAATAGAACTTACACATCTCCGATTTGTTTATATCTACATTTGAGTGAGGTGGATGGGGTGAGGTGGTTTTAATAGGGTGTTAAATTCATCAACACAAGACAGAACACGAAACAATGGGTATTGAATGGAAGTGATTGTAGAAAGCCTATTGGTCCATATTTCTTGATGCTTCTATATTGGAGCGGAGTCTTGAGTCTTCTACCCACCTCAAGACTCCGCTCCAATTGGATATGAGAACTGCAGAAGGCCTATTGGCCCCATACTTCCTCTTGTTGCTTCCATATTGTCTCGGGGTCTTGAAGTGGGTAGTATATAGTTGTGCATTAATTGGCTGTTGATGGTCTGGTTGTGGGAAGAGATTATATGTTCCTTAACGGAGCCCTGTTGCTTATGCATTGTTAATCGCCTGGAAAGAGATGTTGTTGTCTTGCCTATATACTGAGTTCTTTTGGGCTTACAGTCCCCAAGAGGGCATTTGAAGGAATAGACGACGTTGGTCTCTTTTAAGGCATTCTGCTTTGTGTCTGGAGAGTTTTTCATGAGTATGTTGGCCGTTTTTTTGGTTTTATAGTAAATCGTCAATTGTATCTTCTGATTTTTGGTAGGAATAATGTTCCAATTAACAATATCATTCAGGATCCTTTCCTCCGTTTTATGAGCTGTGGAAAAGAAGTTCCTCTAAAATAGTCTAATAGGGGGTACAGGTGATGTGTTAGTTGTCTCTTTAGAGGTTGCATGGCGTTTCACCTTCCTTCTTATGATGTCTTCAACGAAACCATTGGAGAAGCCGTTGTTTCACTATGCAAATATCCCAGAAATCATCATAACAACGCTGGCGAACCACATGTCATCATACCTCAATATTATCATACCGTCCAGCCCAACCTCTTGGGCTGGACACTAGATCGACGGTCTCGCCTCACGCAGGTCAGCGTTCAATCCCCGACCGTTCAAGTGGTTTAATTTAAATTTAAAGTAAAATTTAAAGCTAAAAATTAAATGCATAAATTGTTCGAAATAAGGCAAATATGACTGTGTGATTTACTTTTCGAAGCGTTAGTAATAAAACATGTTATTCTTCAGCTATCTTGCTCTAGTTAGGCCCCATTTAGATTATGCAGTTCAGTTTTGGTCG
Source organism: Procambarus clarkii (assembly GCF_040958095.1). Lineage (NCBI taxonomy): Eukaryota > Metazoa > Arthropoda > Malacostraca > Decapoda > Cambaridae > Procambarus > Procambarus clarkii. Next base: position 26,509,076 of record NC_091223.1, read on the forward strand.
CCGTATCATAGAATGGGATATAAATTCATTAGAACGCGTCCAGCGTAGAATGTCAAAGTTAATCCCGAAAATTATAAACCTTTCATATTAAGAAAGATTGTCAAAGCTTAATTTACATTCTCTCTAGAAAGGCGAAGAATTAGGGGTTACATTATAGAGGTGAACAGGTGGATGAATGGGCATAATAAAGTTTATATTAATAGGGTATTAAAAGTATAACACATAATAGAACACGAAACAATGGTTACAAATTGTATAAGTTTAGATTTAAAAAGACCTGGGTAAATAGTGTTTCAGTAACGGGTTATGTAGAACCAATTATCACGTAACATAATAGAAGAAAGATCCTTGATTGTTTCAAGTGTTGGGTAGACATATATATATAAATATATGAATGAGTTTGGGTAGATATAAATAGGAAAAACCTCGTATGGGCCAATAGGGCTTCTGCAGTTTCCTTCATTCATATGTTCTTAAGTGGTTGAGACCAATTCCTTCCCCCGTCCCATCCCAAATCCTTATCCTCATCCCTTTCAAGGGCTATATAGCATGGCGCTTTCTCCTAATAATTCCTCTCCCCGTGCTACTGACCCATCAGTCATCCTAGCACAACTGACTTACCAGTCATTATACCAGTCATTATAAAATGTTACATTGACACTAATCATCATACCACACTAGTGAGGAACAAGTCATTATACTACGCTTCTGACCTACAGTCTGATGTGTATATTATACCAGGCTACTAGTATAGTAGAATGATGCCTACCAGTCATCATTCTTGGCCTCTATACCACAACCCCCTCCGTGTCCAGCCCGTTGCCGTCGTGAAGGGGCTTGTGGGTGCGGTTGACGGAGCGTGATGCTCCATGAGACAGCTTGTCCTCTGTCCTTTTAAAGCCTTATGCTCCTGCTGCTGTCTTCACTAATTCTGCTGGTTGCTTTTTCTTCTTCCTCGTGTTTCATTTTTCCTCTCTACTTTTCTCCTTTCTGATTGATCCCTTTCTTCTGACTTTATCCATTCTTGAATATTCTTTCTGTCTTCTTCTGTTTTGACGCTGGGAGTTTGGGGAGACACACTCTCTCACCCGTAGAACTGTGGGACCCGACGTTGTCCAGCGAGTCGTTCCCGACGCTTTTATTGTCAAACTTTTCCTTCGTTTCTTTTTTTGCCTCAGGCAAACAAGGGCCTGACTGCTGATTGGACAGCACTCGGGATTCGTAGTTCTAAGGTTCCGGGTTCGATCCTCGGTGCAGGCGGAAACATATGGGCAGAGTTTCTTTCACCCTGATTCGTCTGTTCACCTAGCAGTAAACAGTTACTTGGGTGTTAGATAGCTGCTACGGAATGCTTCCTGGGGATGTGAAAGAAAAAGGAGGCTTAGTCGAGGACAGGGCCGCGGGGACGCTAAGCCCCGAAATCATATGAAGATAACTTTGATGCTGAACCAGATATCGATGGACTGACCGTTCTTAAGGTAACGATTGCAGGGTGTATACTCACGATGCCCCCCTGGGGGCCCCGTCTTGTCGGGTGTCCTATCCTCTAATTGTGGCTTCATTATGGGTGAGGGGAGCTTATTGCTGGATGAAATTTTTACTTGTTCGTTTTTATGGCGTTCCCTGAGCCCTCATTTAATTTCTCAGACTCGTCGAGTAGGCGACCAGGTCCCCGAGTCAGACTGTGCTGGAAGGGCGAGCTCTGTAGTCACCGCTACACTGGGCCCTGACCAAGTTTATTCTCTGACTCTCTCTGCTCCCATCCCACCTCTGTGACAAGGTTAAGCTCTGAGCCCCCAGTGGTGACCACCTCATCACCTGGCGAGGCTACGTTGTAACCCCCCCCCCCGCCCCTCTTCTTGGTGGTGCTCGGCGCCGTCACCTCCACACTCGCATGATTTCTTCCCGATCTAATACATTACAGGATTTTCTCCTACATCCCCCCTTTCCTCGCCTCTGCAGCAGGTGCTGGAGACTTGGGCATGGTCCCTTCAGGTGCACCAGTGAGGTGTCTCTATGCCCTTTGTGTGGTGACTCGGTTCATTCTAAGACAGAGTGCTCTTCTTCTTCCTAAGTTCTCTGCATCAATTGCGATGACGCCCACCATGCATTCCCCGGCGCATGTGTGCACTACAAATTTGAGGACGCCATCCTCAAATTGAAACATCGCGATCGTTTATTTTTTCCTGAAGCAAGACGCCAGGTTCTCCGTCTTCCCTGTTTCTATGGCATGTCTTATGCTCGTGTGTTGTGTTCAACCTCTCCTCGCCCTCCCCTCCTTTCCCAGCTTCACAACTGTTTCCAGTCCTTGGACCCTGACGCCTCCACCACCACCTCACCCGCTCCTTTGCGTTCTGGGCCTGATGGCTTTCCTCCTGGTTCTCCGTCTGGAGTTTCCTTCCTTCTTTCCCAGTCTTCCTTGTTTCGTGTGCCCTCTCTCCCTTCTTGCCCCAGTACTTCTTCTCAACTCTTCATTCTGTCTTTTGGCCCTCCTTACCGCCTGTGTGTCCGGGGCATTGTCCATCCTCCTACCAGCATCCTTCATGTTAACCGTTAGCATTCTCCTTCTCCTGTTGGAACTGTAGAGGCGGTCGTCCAGTATATTGCTGATGGTACGCTTGTCTCTCTATGTCAGAAACGTAAGCCTGGCTCCTCTCCTTCCTCCCTGGCGGGTAAAAGGGATTAAGTATATTCCTCACCTTCACCAACATATACACAGAAATTCGCGAGGAATATTTCCCGAGTTTCCCGAAGCCTCGCGAACATTATTGCCGGAAAAGCGCGAGTATTCGGGAAGATTGTTGACAAAGGTGAATATTATTGTTGTGTTGGTATTGACCAGGTTGTTAATGACGCCACATTTATTGCCTTATTACTTACTTAAGCAAACACGTATGTTTAATGATGACTACTGAATCATATTTGTGTGACGGAATGTGTTTGGTATATTGATAATGATGAGTGTTTGTACCAGTGACGAAATTAAATAGTCTATAGCACACACACACGCGCGGTCCGCGAACAAGGGGACACAGGTGGAAACTTAGTACCCAACTGAGCCACAGGGACTTTTTCAGTGTCAGAGTAGTTAACAGGGGGAATGCATTAGGCAGTGTTATGGTGGAGGCTGACTCCATACACAGTTTCAGATGTAGATATGATAGAGCCCAGTAGGCTCAGGAATCTGTACACCAGTTGATTGACGGTTGAGAGGCGGGACCAAAGAGCCAAGCTCAACCCCCGCAAGCACAAATAGGTGAGTAGGTGAGTACAAATAGGTGAGAACACACACACACACACACACACACACACACACACACACACACACACACACACACACACACACACACACACACACACACACATCATCATCATCATCATCATCATCATCATCATCGTCATCATCAAAGTGGAAGATGGAAATGGTGCACTGGAAGGAAATGCCTCTGTACCTGAAACATTTGCGGAAATACTGAGAAAGAGCTCAGAAGCAATGGCCACAGTGATGGAGGTAACCATGCAAGCAGCCACCTCACAGGAAGCATCAAGGTGCACCAGCCAGCTGCTGGAAAGAAAAAGAATAGTCGTAACTATAGGCATCAAAGAACAGGAAGGCTCCAATAGGAGCCTTCTTTTTTGAGTTGAAGACAAGTTAAATACACTGGCCTGTAGTTCCGTGACTCTTGTCTGTCACCCTTTTTGTATATTGGGACTACATTACCCGTCATCCATATGTCTGGTAAGGTCTCCCGTCTCCAATAACCTACTATACACTATGGTGAGTGGCAAGAAAAGTGCTCCTGCACACTCTTTCAATACCCATGGTGACATTCTGTCCGGCCCAACAACTTTTCTGACGTCCAGATCCAACAGATGCCTCTTGACTTCATCTCTTGTTTGACCCCGTCCTTGATTGACCTCATGACCCCGTCCTAAGTTTCATCACCTGTTCCTTCACGGTTGTTTTCCTCCTGACGTGACTGTGGCTTTGGTTCGGTCTTTGCTTTATTAGCTATATCATTTTCGTAGTTTTTCTTAGCTGCTCTTCTCACACTAACATAATCGTTCCTGGTTCTCTGGCATCCTTCTCTGCTTTCTGGTGTTCTGTTATTTTGGAAGTTCCTCCACGCCGTTCAGTTTCAGTTTCTTAGCTTTCATACATGCCCTATTAAACCACGGATTCCTCTTTTGCTTCTCGGTTTTCCCTGTCGAGCCAGGATAAACCTGTTTACCTCCTCCTGACTTTTTTGGGTGACATAGTCCATCAAGTATTGTACGGGCTTAGTTCTGAGTTCTGTGTTCAATGGTATTTCCCTTGGGAATTTTCTCATCTCCTCATAATTTCCCTTTCGGTACGCCAGCCCTTTGTTTTCCAGTTCTTTTTTTTTGGGTGGGGGAGGATTATAATTCCTAGCTCTACCAGGTATTCAAAGATCAGTACACTGTGATCACTCATGCCCAAGGGGGCCTCCAACCTAACTTCCCATATATCCAACTCATTTAGGGTAAATATCAGATCAAGCATAGCTGGTTTATCTTGTCCTCTCATTCTTGTCGGTCCCTTGATGTGATGGCTTAGAAAGTTTCTTGTTGCCACGTAGAACAGGGTTCTACGTGGCAGCTTAGCTCTCCATGTGTCCGGTCCTCCATGTGGGTCTCTGTTCTCCCAATCTATTTTCCCGTTGTTGAAGTCTTCCTTCATTAGTTGTCGGGATCCGTTCCTCTGCTAGCAACAGAAGCTGCTCTCTCTATTATATTAATGGTGGCCCTGTTGTTTCTATCATATTCCTGTTTGGGTCTTTTGTCATTTGGAAGGGGGGATTTGGAAGGGGGGGGGATTATATCTGACTACTACTATAATTTTTTGTACTCCAATTGCAATGGTACCTGTTATGTAGTTAATGAAATCTTCACAGTCCTGAATAACCACCTATTCAAAACTCCAGCCTATTTCTATCAGCAGAGCTATATCTTCTCGTCTTCCTTCTCTCTCTTTCCTCACTACATAGTAGTCCTGTGTAACAATGCTTTTGTTATGGTTCTCGTTAGCTTTGTTTCTGTGAGTGCTATTATGTCTGGGTTTTCTTCTATTGCCCATTCTCCAAGTTCACTTGTTTTATTTGTAATCCCATCTATGTTAGTGTACATTGCCTTGAAACACTTTCTTCTGTTCATTCTCTTGTCCCCTTCTTGGTGAGCGTTCTGCTGATGGAGGAAACTGTTCAATAGGTGTGAAGATCTGTGAGGTGGTTAACAGTGTGTGTGTGTGTGTGTGTGTACTCACCTAGTTGTACTCACCTAGTTGTGCTTGAGGTGGTTGAGCTCTGGCTCTTTGGTCCCGCCTCACAACCGTCAATCAACAGGTGTACAAGTTCCTGAGCCTATTGGGCTCTATCATATTTACACTTGAAACTGTGTATGGAGTCAGCCTCCACCACATCACTTCCTAATGTATTCCATTTGTCAACCACTCTGACACTAAAAAAGTTCTTTCTAATATCACTGTAGCTCATTTGTGTGTGTGTGTGTGTGTGTGTGTGTGTGTGTGTGTGTGTGTGTGTGTGTGTGTAGCAGTGAGTGAGACATATGTATGAAGAATTTATGGTATGAGAAAAATGGGTCATGAGTCCATTCATTCACAGTCAATGGCTAGAAAGGCGGGATCCAAGAGCTAAGAGCTGAATGCT